>NC_051072.1:67016624-67226624 GCF_004664715.2 Peromyscus leucopus | reverse complement strand
CAACAAATGCATCCGTTAAGGACAAAGTTGTTACCTTGGTCCATGGAGGTGTTCGGATAACTAATTATCTGTTAGCTTCTTAATTTAAAATCTTATTTTTGTGTTATTGTCATGCATTATGGTCATTATAAGCAGATAGAACACATTAACGAGCATCTCTGATGCAAGGATACAGATGACGTTGCAGGTAGAGAGCTGAGGACAGAGCTCCGATGGTAAAGTCCTGCCACATGAACATGAAGACTGGAGTTCAGAGCTGTAGAAGCCACAAATATTCTGGGTGGATGTGCTAGCCAGGCTGTCATTCCAGCGATAAGAAGGTGGATGCGGGGATCCCCAGAGCAAACCAGCTAGCCAAAGCCCTCTCTTTGACTGAGAAACCCTATCTCAATGAATAATGTGATTACTTGAGAAAGACTACAGACATCAGCCTCAGAACTATACACACACACACACACACACACACACAGAGAGAGAGAGAGAGAGAGAGAGAGAGAGAGAGAGAGAGAGAGAGAGAGAGAGAGAGAGAGACTGGAGCCTTGTCATACATACATGTGACCACATGTATACACATAAAAATGAAAACCAAAGGCAAACATGTTTGCTCATTTAATTTGAACATAGTTTTATACTTTAAAAAAGATTAAACTCCTGGAACTTCCCTAGCAGTAGGTTTCTCCCTGTCCCCATGAAGGTGTCTCTTTCATTGCTCTCACACTCCATCCCTGTTCCAGCTTGACCTTCACAGAGACAACCAAAGCAAACTAGTGGGAACTCATGAAATTTAGACCAACAACTGTGGAGCCTCCATGGGACTGGACTAGGGACTAGGTCCCCTGCATAAGCCAGGCAGTTGATCTGCCTAAGGGACCCCTGGCAGTAGAATCAGGATCCATCCCTGGTGCATGAGCAGGCTTTTTGGAGCCTATGGTGGTGGTGTGGGGGGCACTTGGACCTCTACTTAACATACCAGGCTCTGCTGACTCCCCATGGGAGGCCTTACCTTCTTGTAGGAGGGAATGAGGGGTGGGTTGAGGGGTGGTGGGAGGCTGGAAGGGCAAAAGGAGGAAAGAGGGGGAATCTGTGACTGTATGTTAAAATGAATTAAAAATCCTTAATAAAAAAAGAAAAAAGATTACATTCCTTATTTAAAAATCCTTATTTCTTTGGGCTTCTGTGAGCTTTAGAGTGTACACTTGCATAAGCTCAGCCTCTGGATTGCAGTTATTTGCTTCAAATGGATTTTATTTTTCTCCTAAACCCTTCATATCTCCAGTAACCTACCTTTCCTAAGGAGAAATTTGTTAAAGGCATATACACATTTTCTCTTGGTTCCACTAGCACAGCACTTATCTTATGTGTTTGACGCATTTTACATGATTCAGTGTCAACAGAACTACTGGGAAGCACGTTCCTATGTTTCTATGCCCTCTCTCCCTCTCTCTGTCACTGTCTGTTTCTCTGTCTGTCTGTCAATCTGTCACTCTCTCTCCTCTGATGTTTAATGTTTCTCACATCTATATTATAAATACACTTCTGAACTCTTCACTCTATTTATCCTATTGTTTCATATTAATTAGACATTATTTTGCAGCTGAGATGGGTTTGCTTGTGTGTGCCTCGGGACCACTGGGCTCCTTCTTCTGCACTCTCAATGTACACTTCCGTGAAGCTCACATGCCGACCAAAGAAAAGATTCAACCCAGTTCCTCTCGACTTTTTCCCCTCAGGTTTCTGCCTGGGGACCCAGTGAATTAGTAATCATCTGTATGACATTTAAAACAATGCATAGTTGTCTTAATCCAAAAATTCTCAGCAGGAACACAATTTGCCAAATTACCTGGGGAGATTTTCTTAATTTCATAAATCAACCTTTCTATCCTGTTTCTAAATGGTATTTCTAATAAAACTAGTGTTTTACATATATCATATAAAGTCATACATGTTAATGTTTTTTATTATGGCTGTACATCTTTGATTTTTCAAAGATAAATTCTATCATGGCATATTTTACTGTTATAAGATTCAGAAATAACCATTAGTCTATTAGCCAGAGAAACACTTACTGTATTGGATTGCTTGCAAAAGTACTACACTAATTACCATATTCATAAATGACAAGAAGAAAGAGCTTCACAAGAGTCAATGTACCAATCAAAAACAGCATGCAAATCCTCTTATGGGAGCAGATTCAGGTCCATAAATGCCAGATGTTGCTCCTGCATTGCCATAGTGGTTGTTTGGGGCACTCAGAATCTTCACTGGGTCTACACGTAAAATCCCAATGTTCCTTACAACTGGGTACCATATACCATGAAAATGAGCTCTCATACTAAAGATTATCTATTTCCCACTTCAATGTTTAGGAAGAAAATCCAATTACTCTACACAAGCCTAAAAGAATTCAGGGATGTGAAGTGTATGGCAGATTCATCTTTGGTTTGAATTTTCAGAGCGGGTAACTAGTGACAATGGACACAAGTTCTGGACAAAAAGAAAGAAAGCTTAGTGAATTTTGACTGCTTACTACTGTGGGAACTATTTTTAAGTCATTGTCTCTCTTGGTAAAATATGTACTTTACGTATATACAGTTGTCAACTCTCATAGAATCTTTTTAAATTATAGAGTATATGTGATGGCAAATCTTGATTGTCAAGTATACTGTAGTGGGAATCAATTAAAAAGCAAGCCTGTAGAAGATTTTCTTGTTAAGGTTATTTGAAGTGGAAAGACCCATTCTAAATATGGGCAGCACCTTCTGGTGAAAGCCCAGATAAAGAATTTCAGAATAGCAAGCATAATTATCTTATATTCAACCCATTTAACCTGTCATGCATTTTTCACATAGGAAACCTGGCAGTGTCCTGAGAACAAGGAGGCCTAGACTCAGCCTTGTCTCTGCTACTTATTTTCCTGGAAGCCATTTATTTTCACTGTGTCTCATTTGAGAAAACAAATGATATTTGATAAAATAATAAATGAACCTGATAAAAATGAATGTGTTAATTACAGTTTCAAACACCTCCCAGATAATTTGAAAGAAACTAGGAACAGCGTTCCCTAGCACGCTTCTGCTTTCTCTACCGCGTCTCATCACAATGAGTCTCCTAGAAACTCCACTACCAACGTGATTTCAGTCGGTTTGTCTCTCTCCACACAGTGTGCATGTAGTTCTTCAGTCTACACCTTGCCACTCTCCAATTGTAAGGTCCAGGTAGATGTCTGTTCTCTGCTCAACCAACACATCTAGAACATAGCCTAGCACACAACAGAATCTCTGCAAGTATCTGTGAATAAGTGGATATATGGGACAACAGACATGGAAGCAATGTCATAGTTTAAGTGTCTATAGGAATTAAAATATCCACAGAGTCATTTATTCTTCAAGTATTATTATAGCAGTTATCTTTTTCACCTAGAACACATATCACAGGAATTAAAAATAAATTTAACATTTTTCCAATGACTACAAATATTCCCTTTTCCTATTCTAGCAACAGAAATATATTTTTGCATGCAAAAAATTTTGTATGACTCTTTCAAAATATTTTTCTTTCACTGCAGGGAGAAACTTTCTGCCGTGTAGACAAGCTACTCATGACGAATAACACAAGACCAAAGGAGGGCAGTGGGCACTAGCTTCTTTCTCCTTGGTTCCGTGCTTCCCCTAATATGCCCCCATTCTTTCTTCCTTGCAGTGATATACCATTGCCATTGGCCTTCTAAATGCCCCTTTAATTTCTTCCCCCTGCTGCACTGCATGATTTTTATGGGACGAACCAAGAATTACTAGTCCATTTTGATCTGCATTAAATCTCTTTTTGCCCTTGTTGCTTCTTAAGTGTTCTTCTAGTCCTGTTTTCTGAAAATGATTAATTCAAGTGAAAAGGTACTATTTTGTAGCATTCTTGGATAATACCTCTTCTGTCTGACTGATGCTGCTGTAGATAGGATTTATGTGTATTGTACTTGGCCAAGCTTTTGACACCTTCAGGCAAAACTATGAGCACAGAGTGCCTGTAGATAGTCACAGCACATAGGACCTACTCTAATTCTACCATTACATTTACTTGTTAAATTGCATAAGTTGTTTTCCCCATTAGAACTCAGTTTAATTGTTTGCAAAATGAAAATTAGGTTGTCTGTTTATATTTCTATAAAAATCCTTTCTCTTGTTTATTGTGGCCTCAAAACTTTGGATAAATCTTAAGATTATCTGTTTTAGAAATGGGGACAAAACTATTGTAGTATTCAGAGACAGAAATAAAACTCAATAATTTTCTTACATATGGAAAATCAAGAGAAAATTTTGAAACCTTAATAATCATTTTGTTACCCTGGGTTTGGAATTCTGTTGTGTTGTTCTTCTGGGCACTCTGTTTCTATTCACCCCTGAAAAAGAGTACATAGCAAGGCAAATAAATGCTTTGACCCAAGTCTAGCTTGAGGACCCAATGAGCTCATTTGGTTTAACTACAGGATCTCTCGGTCAGTTCCATCACCAAAAGCCCCATTACAGCAGGATGGTGACTCACGAAATTTTTATCACTGGAGTTCCCTGAACACCTTGCAGGCAGCTACACAACAAAAGAAACTCCCACAACAGCACTTTTTAATCACTTATATTTAATCACTTAATAACCTTTGATAGGGATCGAATGTGCTTTGTAAGTTTCTTGTAAGTTCAATGAGTGTCCTTTCTATCCACAATAGAATCTTTTAATCTACAGAAAACAGCTACAAAACACTTGATCCCTTCTTCTGACTCCTAGGTTCATGTCATCTCTCCATCACATCCCATTAGTCTTGGAGGGGGAATTGGATTATTTTGCCATTAAGGGTTGAGCTTGGAACAAAACAAAATAGGGAGACTTAGCTGTTTTCAGAAGTTTGACTGCTACCAATCTCTGTGGTAATTGTCATCTACCATATTAAAAAAAAACCTGACAAAGCCAAAATCAGAAGTAATCTATAGGCATAAGCACAGAAAATTAGAAAATACTTCTCCAGGAACATAGTATGCTTATATACAAAGAGCTCTTTCCTTCATTTGAAACATTTTTATAAAGAGTAAGCAACATCTCTGAAAACCCACTATCATCAGTTCTAATCAACTATAAACTGTTCTTGGAATTCATCTGCTATTAGAAATATAAAAAAAAATCAACAAGGTCCAATATAATGTGAAGAAATCCCATCACTAACATCAGTTGTTCTGTCAAAGAAACATGTTGGGCAAGCAAGATGTGTGGAGGATCATACCTCATCTAGTACCCTCCATAATTCACAGCCATTCTCCGGGAGCTATCAGGCTTTGCCATTCCAAGTTCACAGGGCCTCTGTACATGTCCACGTGCTTGAAACCTCTGCAGCTTGATCTGCTAAGCCCAGCCAAGAGACCATGAGCAGAAGGCTTCCTAGGATGGTACTACACCTGCCATCTCTCCATTAGCCATACCTGGCTCCTAAACAGGACCTGAGATACCCTGAAGTTCTGTACCCATAACATATGAATCAGTTGGATTAATTATTTGCCCCTAGAACACAAATATTTTTACAAGTATTACTGCATCATTTCCTCTCTAATTTTACGCCCCTGTCAACTTGGACTGTCAAGTCTTCCAGAGTCTCACAAGCAATGAATTTTGGCTTTAAGTCTTCTTTTCCATTCAAGGCACTTTGGCTTGACACAGATCTTGCTGCCTGCCTGGACAGACCTCATCATCACTTGTGTTGTTTTCCTTTTTGTTTCATCCTTTCTTGAGTGCTTTTCGCACTTCAGACATCAGATTCGCAAGCTAGTCTATGTCATCTAAGCCTGCCAGAGCCTCTGTTACCGCATAAAGACACGTCCCACATTGGACTCAGCAAAGCTCTAAGACCATACCACTCCTTAGGTCTCTGCTAAATCAACTGCTTTCTTAGCTTGCCTGTGGATTCGGTGAATATAGTCCAGTATGCTCTGCTAAACCTGATGTCAACACCACCTTTCTTGTACCCAACTATCTTAGTAACATTTGTCCTTCTCCTGTCTTCCCATTTCGGATTTGATGAGGACTTCATCTAGTGATAACTAATTGTCCCTGAAGAATCTTATGGTCCAGTCCATCGAGGACTTTGTATTACCTCAGGATGCAGGAGTTTTCTCAGGAGAATTGGTTAGTTATTAAGTTCTCAGCTTTCATGGCACCCAGACTGATCTGACAGCCGTAGGAGCTACACAATAAAGTGGACTTTCATTTCTTTTGTATAAGCATTTCTTGTAAGATCAGTTCAGAAACTAACCACTGGCTAGCATCCTTCCCTGTACCAGATCACTATTAGGGGTGTGTTCAGTCATAGAGTCTCCCTCTTACTTCCTCTTTTCTTCCTCATTGTTTGATTCTTCTCATAAGTTTCAAGTTCCTGGATGTCAGGAAGGACTCATTAGCACCTATCTAGCTGCTATTTTTACATTTAATCCCAAAAGGGCAAGCAATATTTCCATTTCCTTTTCCAGATTTTCAATTTTGCTGTCAAAGTAGGGATTAATACAGATAACAGAATATATACTTCTCTTTCTCTTTGCAGTCCCTCCTTTTGCCAGGCTGAGTTCTTTGAGGCAAACAGGTAGACTCCAGCTATTTGCCTTATCACACACACAGTCTGTAGGCACCATGTAGCTGCTGCATAGCCTGTTTCCAACCCCTTCTGATACATACAACTTTCAGGTATTCAAATATATTTGTAGTTGGAGAGTTTTCTCATCAGGTCCACCAAGGCCCAGCAGGCCCACAGCTCACTTACAGAATAAACACACAGACGCTTATATTATTTAAACTGTTTGGCCTAATGGCTCAGGCTTCTAGCTATCTAATTCTTACATCTTAAATTAATCTATTTCTATAAAGCTATACCTTGCCATGTGGCTCATGGCTTACCGGCATATTCACATGCTGCTTGTCATGGTGGCAGCTGGTAGTGTCTCCTTCTGCCTTCCTGTTCTCTCATTTCTACTCTGTTAGTCCCACCTATACTTCCTGCCTGGCCACTGGCCAATCAGTGTTTTATTTATTGACTAATCAGAGCAACACATTAGACATACAGACCATCCCACAGCACTTCCCCTTTTCTTTCTTTCTTTTTTTTTTTTTTTAAGGAAGGTTTTAACTTTTACACATCTCCAAAGCCAGCTTGGTATACTTGGGAATTTGGGCGTAGCTTCTCTTACTACTTCCTGCTGGAGGGGGGCACTGTATCTTATGAGGACACAAAGAAAATTTTAGGATCATTGAGTAGTTCGTGAGGGTGTATTGTCTGAGCCAGTTGCCTTGAATCCAATCTGGATGTTGGATTATCTGGGCCATGGTGTCACTGGAGACCTTTCAGGGGGTCTTAGCTGGTCAAACATGATGTATCTTAATCTGGAACAAATCCATAGCCTCTGGCTTTCTGTGGAAACAAAAGCAGAGCCTCTTTTCCAAAACAACATATCCTCATATCCAAATTTCGAAGTCAAGGTACCTTTAAAATATACATTTTGGCATAACTCAACAGCTTTTACAATCAAATGTTTTTCTTCAGTTGCGAATATCAAAGAGAACATAATCCAGATTCTCTGTGTGATAGCCATCTTTATGTGGCTTTTTTTTTTGGTCAGTAAATTCTGAAGTTTTTATTAATTTCTCAAAATAAAGCTAACTTCAAGACTGTATACATGAATTATATGTGTATATGATGTATATGAGCACACATATAACATACATGTTTATATGTATGTATGCATATAATTGATATAACTGTAGAAGAAACACACTGGGTATGAATTATTATCAGAATTCTTTGTCCAATAATATAATACATCATTAATTTTTATTAACAGTCCAGGATTTGTTTAGCATCATGTTTAACATTTTAAAAATCAAACAGTAACCTTTTTTGTTATCGTGGACAGTGCTATTAAAAAGATTTCTAACATCACTGGTTAATAATTTTCTAAATTACAGAAGAAAATCTTTTGAAATTTCATTATGGGACTTACTTGTCTACTGAATTTTAAAACGGAGAATAATTAGTGCATGAGACGTTTGTATGCCAGTATACAGACATGGGGTCCTACCACTCTCAGGAAACCATTGACTGACAAACATACTCATTGTGGTTTCCAAAGAAAAATGCCTATTTGACTCATGGGAAAAAGTCTGGGATCTGGTCCTTCTGTTTCTGCTGCTACTGCTGAGCATGCGATGCATCTGGGGTCGGCATGGGGAGGAAAGGGTGAATTATTAGGGTAACGCCAATCTCTAGACTTTTCTCCTTCTGTTCTCAAGTTAACAAGTCAGGGAAAGAACTGCAAGGAAACATATAAAACGAGGGACTTCTTGTCCTACTACAGAAATTTTCCTGATTAGAAATCTATGACTTGTTCTTTATCTTTTAAACAATGAAGCCTTTTCATCATTTTCCAAGTTTATACTGCAAGTTGGCCCTGGAACTAGAATCTACAGTTTTCTCTTGGTGTAAGAAATAATTTTACGTTTTATCAAGATAATTGTCTTTCTAAAATTAATCATATGTAATTGTATATATTGGTAAAAATGAGAAAAGGAGGAAAGCATTCTAAGAGCACTAATATACTGGAATAGTATATGATAATGTCAGAAGGGAGTCCTTTTATAAAAATTCTATGAGGTGGATCAACATTATATAAAAACTTTGGTATCAAATGGATGATGATATATGAGATTAGACTTTTATCTGAAACATTAGAGAAAAAATTTAATATAGTTTAATTAATTAGCTAAAAAAAGCAAGACTATTGATCATGTTGATGGTATTTCTAGTATTGGGAGATGTTATTATAAAGTATAAAATATTATTTAAACTCAGACAACCATGGCAGAAGCAACACTAACTGAGTAGTAACAAATAAAAAACGTGACAAAGCATAGTAAATGATAACACAGCAAAGCAAATTGACAATTGGAAACCATTCAACTACTACATTCTTTATGTTTTTGGAAGTATTAAAATTCTATTAGATTAGACATGACTCTTATCCAAAATGTTTAAGTATCAAAGATAGAAAACAAAATGTCGAAAACTCTGGGATTAAAAGAAGTAACACAAAGTAGAGAAAATGAAAGACACCTCACTATTCTTGGTATAGTTATTATTTATGGAATGGGTAAAACATGTAGAAAGTGTTATTACAATTAAACTAACACATAAAAAGCCAAATGCCACATTTACCTAATTCAAATTTGTAAAACAGCAGTAAAAGCAAATTTCATCAAACTCAGACAGCTTATCATGGAAAAAGTAAGTATGGTGAGATAGTAACTAAACCTAAGTTTCACAATGGGCAGCTTCTAGCCGGTTCCTTGAAGCTGGATCTTGGTCACACAAGGATCAATGGACAAAAAATCAGTTGAGCTGGATTAGAGCTGCCCAGTTGTCTTAACAATGAATGCTCCACACTGTTTTAATGGGCTCAGGCTGCATCACGGGTGCAGGCACAGCAATGGCGCTGGAGGCATAGACCTGGTGGTACGACGCTGCTTGGACTCCATGGTCGGAAAACGGCTCTGGGACGGAGGCTTCCATCAGAGACAGTGGAGGAGGAACACAGCCACCATCTTGTGCAGTTTCTACTGGTTGATAAATAACCTCAGAGGGCTGCAGATATAGGAACAGAGCAGAAGAGGCAGGGGACTGGGGAACCCCCCACTGCCACTGCCCTGGTAAACACTGAGCTGGGGCCTGGTAGTGATATGCGGGCTGCTGATAAACTGGCTGAGCTACCATCACAGGAGAACTAGATATGGATCGCGAAGGCCAAGACGGTGGGACAGAAGTTACTTCTGGAGTATGAAAATAAGCAACGCCATTATGGTAAGTGTAAGGATATCCAGTTGAAGTGGTTAAATACATTGTTCCAGCAGCAGGCATTATACTGGAACGAGGAATCCCTACCTGTTGTTTTCTTATTGCTGGACCAATGTTCTGTTTCTTATCCTTATAATTAAGTTTTTCAGCCTCTTGTAAGATTTTTTGTGCATCTTCTTGAGTTTCAAAAGTGATGAAACCATACCCTTTGGATACTCCAGCTCTGTCATTAACAATCTTCACTTCTTTTATAGACCCATACTGGGGAAAAAAATTTTCTTAAATCATTTTCATTTGTCTTAAAGTCAATTCCTCCTACGAAGATGCGGTTAGGGATCATAGTTCCGTATCTTGGGGCACTTGTTGGGTTATTCAAAGGCACAGGTGGCACAGGATTAGGGGATGGAGATAATGAATCTGTTTGCATCTGATTTGTTGTTTGCGCCCGGGATTCGGTCTCCATCATCCCTGTTGAGAGAGGCAGGAGGCGCGGGGAAGTTCAAGTTGGAAGGCTCGTTCCGTGGCAGCAGAGGAGCCGGCGGCGTGTCTCCCCGTTGGGGACTCGTTTTCCCCTGGCGGCGGCTTATTTTTTATATTATCTTGAACCTATTGCTTTAAACTGCAGCATTTTAAGACTGAAACGGTGCTGTGGCTTCTGGCTCCACCCACTTCAGCTTCCCAACATGGCGGTGGTATGTTTTCCACCAGCTCTGGGAGCCATCAACTCTCAGAAATAGTGGGTCTATGCTTCTATCAAAGCAGCATGTAGCCCAGATATACTGTTTCATCATCTACTGTGAGAGCATCTCTATACTCACATAGGATAGCTTTATCATGAAAATGTGCTACTTCAAAAGACATAGACAAGATGCCCTTACTGGGGTTTCCCCAATGAGAGTCCATGCTGAATTTCTCTCTTAACACAACTCTTAGCCTCAGGAATTTGTCCTTTTCTGCTAAAGAAAAGTCCATGCAGCTGCTTCTGGAGAAATCAGGCATGCCATGCTACACAAGGAAGTACATCCATGTCAGTTGTTCTTATGGGCATCCCTCTCTCAGTTCAGCCTACATAACATGTTCCATGCAAAATGATCCTCCCAAACTTATTTTTCGTTTGGTAAGTCCCTTGAATCAGCCAATTGTACTGTAGGACTTTTCTTGGAGAGTCGGTATCCATTCCCCCAAGATAAAGTTCTCAAGCAACAAAGGCCACAGAAAATATCTACCTTAGTCCAGGTTAATAAACCAATAAAGTCACTGATACTACAGAACTGGTTAGGAGTTTCTTAAAGGAGCATATGACTCTTGAGCGGTTGTAAAACACAAAACTCCCACCCAAGCATGGAACTCACAGACTCATGAACACTTCATCCCTGGAGCTCCTGGTGCAACTTTCATAATATACACCAAGAAAAACAAACAAACAAACAAACAAACAAACAAACCTTTTCCTTTCCTAGTATTTGTTTACTGACTGTATAACCCTGGAGACAGGGAAAAATCACAAATCTTATAGGTTTCTTGTGAGCTTCATAAGCCTTGTGTGCATTTCCACTTCCTGCCATAAGCAAATGTTTCAAGCTGGAGGAAATAGCTACAAAAAATCAGCAATATATAATGGAGGCTGAAGAACCAATCTAAGAAGCAGACATTTCCAGATCAATTCTAGTGTTATAAACACTTTATGATTTGGACATAACACTAAAAATACTGTCATCTATGTCTTATCAAAAATTTCAGATATACTGTTTGTATGGAAAAGAACTGCAGTCAGCAGTAGAAACCCTAGTCAGGGTACTCAAGAAAAACAGAACTAATGGGAAATATATAAATAGAGTTTTAAATGGGAATTGCTTTAGGAGATGTGTGGGATAAGCAGTTCTAGCAACTTTAAGCTAGAGATATAATAAAGTCTAAGCAAGATGTCCTAAGACTAAGGAATCTAATGCTGTTCAAAGACCTGAGAACTACAAGAAGCAGAGAGTTTCAGATTAGGCAGAGAGGTCCAAAGACCTGGAGAGCCTATGTCAGAGAGCAGGAGATGATTGATGACCCAGGCTCAGCTCAAATAGAAAGAGCAAATTTGTTCTTGTGTCTTAGTGTTCTATTTAGGTCTACAACAGATTGATCACGTCTGCCAACATTGGTGAAAGGTCATATTTACTTAGTTTACCTGTTCAAATGTTAATCTCCTTAGGAAACATCTTCACAGACACACCTAGAACAACATTGTACTAGCTATCATAAATTACTCTAGTTAAGTGAAGTTGGCACACATAATTAATCATCATAGTTTCTAATAAGCAGGTTACCTCCTCCATAGAAAAAGGATGTCAAGAGGAATACTAGACATTGTTATGTGTAGTCTACAATAATTGACCCATATCACTCATGCCTAGTTCCAAGTGAAAGAAAGAAAGAAAGAAAGAAAGAAAGAAAGAAAGAAAGAAAGAAAGAAAGAAAGAAAGAAAGAAAGAAGGGGAGGACAGCAAGAAAGCAAAGAAGTAAGGAAAGAAGGAAAGAAGGAAAAAAGGAAGGAAGGAAGGAAGGAAAGAAGGAAGGAAGGAAGGAAGGAAAAAAGAAAGAGAATGACAGACATAAATGCAATACATGTACAAAACACAGGTCATATCATAGACATGGGGACATCATAGTATTTCTCTATGTCAAGGTGATGAATTAAAACAAAAAAGCAGGTGAAGCTATTCATCACAGAAAAATTTTGAAGAAGATATTTATTTAATACTTTTTGCATTTTTTAAAATTTTTGGCTGTGCTAGGGATTTAATCCAGGACTTTTTGCATTTTAGGAAAATATTTTATTGTCACTTAATATCATTTTACACACACACACACACACACACACACACACACACACACACACTGTGCTATCCATTAGGTCCTCCACTAGCAACCCCATTGCTTTCATTTTCTCCAAATAATCACAATCAGTTCATGAGCAACTACTTCAACTATATTCAATGTTCTTGTTCTTTTTGGGCAGAGGAGTAAACTTTTCATATGAACTAATTAGTACATTAAGGATTTGAGGGGAAGTAGATGGGTCTCAAAATATTCCACATGGGTAGATATCCTATGAGTTCATATCGATTTAGGAGCAGAGAGAAAGGATCTGTTGAGTGAGGCAACAGAACCAGGAGAAGAGTGTGTTTTAGTGACAGATACAGTAGTCACTAATAAATCACTATGAAGGTTGTGCATGTAACAACAATTAGTGAAAGAAGAGGCCATGGATTTGAAAGAGTAAGGGGCATATCTGGGAGGATTCCAAGGGAGGAAAGGGAAGGGGGAAATGTAATCACATTATAATTTAAAAAATATAAAATAATGATAGAAAAATAAATAAACAAATAGTACATTAAAAGGTAAAGATAAAAATTAGAAGTTAAAGTAGGATAGTTCAGAGTTTATAAATTCAACTATTCAAATGCCCTTCATGTATTTTCTTTTCTAGGTACTGAAGTAAACATCAATGTTGAAATTTTCACTACTTACAAAATATCACATTTATAGTATTATATATAAATTTTTAATAAAAAAGAAGCAGAACAAAGAAAAGACATGTAGAAAGGTAAATAAAGAAAGCATTCAAGCTCTTATCGAAAAGTTATGTTTGCTTGTTAAAATCCCACAGCAAACTGCCTTCCATTTACTGGGCTGCAAGGAGTGGGTAGTTCCTTTCCAATTCATATAAACTGGAGAAGAAGTATAACAAACAAAATATTGACTATCCTTTCAAATAGCTCAATTGAGAAATAATGATTAGTGTCAGACATAATATCAAGAGGTCAATAACCTTTCATCCCACAGTATCACATTTTTCTGTACTTGCCCCAGAAATCAGTTTCTATACATACCGCCATTTGTCATGTACGCCATTTAGATTTCTGAATGCACGAAGAGTTGACCTTAAGCACTGCACAACTACCAGGAGCTGAAGGTCATGCCATATGTCACTGGAAAGAGAATTTCCTCTGGATTGGCAGTAAACTCTTGACTTTGACCTGTGACATTAATACCACGCAATAAAATGCTTCCATTTTTGCAATTTACATAGAAAACACACATACATTATTCTACTGGATTGTTCTTTTACATTTTTCCTGGAACTTTATGCATTTAAAGGAACTATTCCAGCAGTGAGATTTGCTCTATGGTAAAATTAACTTTGCAGAAAATATAGTTATTGAATAATTCCTCTTATTTTCTCTATTTCAGGTTGATAGCTAGAGGAACGAGGTGGTAGATATTGATAACTTAAATAATCTTAGAAGCCAGAAATAATATATTTAAGAAGTGAAAATACTACTCTTTCTAAAGCTTATGGATATTTGAGACCCAATTTTCCAAAATTTTGGCTACCAAAATTTCCTTTTTATCTTCACATGACTTTTTGGAACAAAAAAAGAGGAAAGCTTAGGTTAAATATTTTATCACATTTAGTGTGTTTACCATATTGCCATGGTTGCACATTTACATGTTGGATTTTATCCGGTAAATGTTCTGAAAGAAAAATACAATGTGCTCAGATTTAAAAAAATCATCTAATGTTAATTGTGCTCTTAGTCTAAACCCACATTTCAGAGTTGTCCATACCTAGATGATGCAGTATTTGTATTTCTCAATATTTTGAAAAATATTTTAAATGATTTATTTATTTGTTTGTTTGCTTGTTTGTTGAGAGAGTGTGAACGTGTATGGCAGTCAGAGGGTGACTTGGCAGAATGAATTCTCTCTTTCTACCTTGTTTGGGAGGCAGGCTCTCTCTAGCTCCTGCCGCCACAGTGCATATAAACCAACACATCTGGAATTTTTATGTGGGTTCTAGAAAGCGAACTTACTCATCATGTTGAGTAGCTAATGCTTTTTTAAATGATCCATCTATCTGGCCTTTAAAATGCTTTTCTTTTATTTTATCCTCTGACAACTTGATACTTGTGTACAGTGTATTTTCATCATTCTCACACCTTTTACCCTCTTAGGCTCACAACCCCTTCTTCTTCCAACAAGCCCTTCCTACTTCCACGAATGTTTTTAAATATCCTCCTGAGCTTAATCAGAGTTGCTTGCATGAGCATGGCTGTGGGAATATCTACTGAAGCATGGGCAATTTACCAGTAAACACATAACTGACCAAATTACTCCCCCTCCCCCAGTAGCCATTTACTGCCAATAGTGCCTCAGAGAGGGGTGGAGCCTCGTGAAGCCCCGCCCCTTTCCTGATGGAATGATAATGGGACCAATCTTGTGCAGATCTTAGGTCTTATACAAGTAATATCAGCTGTAGTGAGCGCAAGCGTGCAAAAGCTATGCTGTGTCCAGAAGACTGAGCTTGATAGGACTCGTCATCATCTGACTCCCTCTTCAGCATTTTCCTTTATCCTAAGTGGGCTTGATGTAACATCTTATTTAAGGCTAAGTACTTAACCGTCATTTGTTCTTAGCACCTTGACTGGGTCTAGCTCATTTTTATTTCTTGTGTGTAGAAGTTTTCTAGTAAGGAGAATGAAGGAAAAGGCAAGAGTAGAGTATTTGTACCCTTCATTTGTACTTTTATTTAACAATTTTGGTGTCCCAAGTGGTAATTGAAACACTTTAAAGTTTCTCTCTATTTCTCTATCTACTCTCCTCCCTCCCTTTCCCTCTCCCTCTTTCTCCCCTCCTTTATCCTATCTATCTATAATATTTATGTGTAAGTATCTGCTTTTATGTATCAAAATGAATGCTTTTTGTACTTACAAGCAATAGAGTCATCTCTTTTTCTTTTTCTCTCCTATGTTATGCTCATATTTCTGCAAACAGACACTCATCAGTTATATTTATGTCTTTCTGGTTGATATATATTTTAAAATTACATAAATATATTATATTCAGTAACGAAAAATAAAATGTATGTTTTGTATCTTTTATGAAGTATTTTTTTCAGTTTCCCTGAAATTTTCTCCTTATATTTGCACTGAGCTCATTAAATCTCAGTGTTCCATTATGAAAACCTGACTCCTGTACTTACTAATTATAAGATCTTTCACTGAATATTTAACCATTTGTGCCTTAGTTTTCCCATATATATAATGGACATAATAATTGTACCGATCAAATAGTGTTATTAGAAGTGATTCAGTCTAACCAAGTAAAGCAGTTGAAGAATACCTGATATTTAGTAACTGCTACAACACTTAAAATATTGCATGGTTTTCAAATGACTTAAGATGAGATAATCATATCTCATAGATTTGTTATCACTCATTAAAACTTCAATAAAGGTAAAGCAACACACACCTTTCTGGGGACTGGGGTCGGCAGTGAATCTGAGGGTTAGCAATACAGCTCAGCCAGTAAGGAAGCTAGCCTGAAAACCTGAGTTCCATGCTCAGGACACGAAGTGCAAGGAGAGAACTGACCCTCGGACGTTGTCCTCTGACCCTTCATATGCACAGCGGCATGCCCTCTCACACACTAAACAAACAACCCATGAACAAATGTAACAATTTTTAAAAAGAGTAAGTCTAGGTTTTTCTGCTGAGCAAGTAGAAACAAGCAGCTACTGTGTGGGAGAGGGGAAAGAAAAAGACAAACATGTTCAGAGACAGATTAGGAGGAGGCTGGCACTGAGGGAACAGTGCTGACGCGCGGAGTATGTGTGTGTGCGTGTGTGCATGTGTGTGCGCGCGCGTGTGTGTGTGTGTGTGTGCGCGCGTGTGTGTGTGTGTGTGCGCGCGCGTGCAAGCACGCATGTGTGTGAGCATAGGCATGTGTGTTTGTGTTTGTGCATGTATGTGCGTATGAATGTGTTTGTGTATATAATTGCACACGCACGTGTATGTGTGTGTGTGTTTGTGTGTGTGCGTGTGTGCATGTGTGTGTGCATATGCATGTGTGTTTGTGTTTGTGCATGTATGTGTGTATGCATGTGTGTGTGCAGTGTATGTGCATATGATATGTGCACACATGCATGTGTATGTGTGTGTTGTGTGTGTGTGTGTGTTTGTGTGCATGTGTGCAAAGACCAGATGCTGACATCAGGTGTCTTCCTCCATAAACTGTTAAGTTCTCCCACTGAGCACAACACCCTGTGAACGGCCTGATTGGCTGTCCAGTCCACTCTGGGAAACTGCCTGTTCCTACCCCTCTGCCCTATGCATTTGAGTCACAGATACCCTTTTCTGCCAGTGACTTTTAATGGGTGCTGTGGATCCAAACCTATATCCTTCTGTTTGTGAAACAAGCACTTTACACCCAGAGACATGTCCTGGTGACAAGTATTAAGTGTTAGAATATACATTTTTGAGTCACAAAACGCACCAAGCTAACAACCCTGACGTTTATACTGAGGACCTGGTGTAGACCCATGCAGGGCCCCTGCTTCCAGCTCAGTCTACATAGTTTTGTGTAGTAACACAATAATCTACCACTGACCTCTTCTTTCTGAAAATTTGGCCTGACTAAAATATTTCTTTCTTATTTTCATGAAAATATTTTATTGATTTAATTTTTCAAACAATATATCCTTATCAGTTTTTCCTCACCCAGTTTCTCCCATTCCTCCCTACTTCCCTACCCACCCAAACCCACAACTTCCTTCTCTCTCTCTTTAGAAACAAACAAGAATGAAAAAAAGCATAAGAAACACACACAGACACAAAAATTTTTGTGAACCTTGGTAGTTACAAAAATTTGAATGAATCTGGTTTCTGCCATTCTTTTCTACATCCAGATCTATTATACAAATTACTTAAATCATGAATAAATGTGTCCCTATCAAAATGTCCTAAGTAGATTGTAGGAGTGAATAATAAGAAATCAATCTTAGCAGTAACTGAATTCTCTCTAATTAGACTTAAGAGGCACTCAACATGAGGGGAACTGTGTCTGCTAAAAAGCTAACCAACTATTCAGGGCTAGTACGGTCATAGATCTTGGAGGGGAACTTAAAGCCACCAATTTGCTAAGCCAGACTAATCCCTAACTAATCCCTAATATTCTAAATTCTTGTCCTTATACACACCAAAAAGTATAGTCCTTAGGCCTTACTAAAAATACATCTCACTAAAGTGAGACCATTACAGAAAAGCACAACCAGCCAAAATACAGAGTTGTGGAGCCCAGTCCCAGTACATATATCTATAAGACAGCTCTTGCATCTAAAGCTCAGGGATCACTGTGCAAGAAGGAGCTAAAAACATAGTAAGAGACAGATTAAACAGGAAGTGTGTGTGTGTGTGATTGTGTGTGTGTGTGATTGTGTCTTCTAGGAATGTCTCATCAACATGATTTCCTACCAGCTGAACCAGGACAACAAAGATAGACATGCTAGAATAAATGAGGAAAGCCTAGAAGACCTGAACCATATCCAAAGAACTATAGGCAACAAAGCAATGTTGAGAGTGGACATAATAGTCTACCTGAGGAGGAGCAAACAAGTTGGTATTCCAATACACATAAGTATGTTTTCAGACTGAGTAGGCTATATTTATGTATTTACATGCATATACATATATGCATATATCAACAATTAATGGAAAAAGAACCCAGAAATTTGAAAGAGAGCAAGGAAGGAAATATGATAAGGTTTGTAGGTAGAAAGAGGAAGGAAGAAATAGTTTAATTACATTATAATCTCAAAAATAAAAGAAATAATTTTTTAAATACTTGAAAATAAAGGTAACAAAAGAAATACAGACTTTTATGTGAAAACTATAAAATATTATTGAGAGAATTAAAGTCCTTAATAAATGGTAAAATATTCTAAGTTCTCATATCAACCAATTTAATGTTAAGGTAGAACTATGCCTCAAAATGATCTGCATCTCATGATCTCCATCAGAATCTCAGACTGCTTTCATAGAGAAATTAACAATTAAATCCTAGAATTTTAATTTTATGGACATGATCTTCTAACTATGGTTTTATCGTGTGGTATTTTAAATCATCATGCAGGAGAAAAAGGAAAAAAAGATGAACATGCTGTCTTTGATGTTTACATATGCAATAACATTCTCTAGTGCTCCTTATCTATTGCGTTTATCCCAGAGAGCCTCCAGGTCCTTTCCAGCCTGAAGGACTGCATTTGTCTGGACTGCGCTATTTGTGGGAGGTAGGTCTTCTAGTGACAAGTACCTTCAGGTTTTGTTTAACATCAAAATTTGTATTTTCTCCCATTGTTGAAGGATAGTTTGGCTACATGCAGAAATTTTAGTTGATTATCTTTTCTATCACCATTTTCATGAGGTCATTTCACTGTATTCTGGTCTCCATGGTGTCCATGAAAAATACAAAGTTAATTTGTTAAAGTTACACTTGGAGGCGAATTTCTTCTTACTTGTTGTTTCTGTAGGATTGCCTTTGCTTTAGCTTTTATAGCTGATTACAATATGGTCAGGTATCATCAAATAGTTAGAAGGACCCCCAACTAAATTAAATGTCTTTGTTGGGGGTCCTTCCAACTATTTGATTAAATCTGTTCATCAAATTTGCAAAATAATTTGGTGCTGTTCCTTGAAGACACTCTATTGGTCTTTGTCACTATTCTCTTCTTCTAAAACTCCTATTAAGTTCATATCATCATGCTTCATCGTATCTGAGTCTGTGTTCACTTTTCTTCAGGTTTTTACACTTATGTATCCCACTCAGTCGATCTTCCAGCTAACAGATTCTGTCTTCTCCAGCTCAGCTCTATTCTTGAGACCATCTAGTGTATTTTTCAATTTACATATACTTTTAACTTCAGGATATCTATCTGGTTCTCTTATTATTTCTGTCCCTTTACTAATATTTTCTGTTTGTTGAAACATCCTCTCACTCTTTCCTTTTCTCTTCTCTAAAAAAACTTTTAAAACACTTTTGTCTTTTATTAAAAATAGATTTTTTAAATATATTTTATGTTCTGATTATACACCCCTTCATTCCCCTATTCCCCTCCCTTTTCATCAGCTTCACACTCTTTCTGTTTCTTGTCAGAAAACAAACAAGCTTCCAAGGAACAATAATAAAGTGAGATAAGACAAAACCAAAACAAACAGCTAGGAATGGGACACAATAACCAAAGGAAAAAAGAGCCAAAGAAAAAGCAAAAGAAACACATATAAATGCAGAGACACACACAAGTTGTCACATACATAAGAATCCCATAAAAACACAAAACTAGAAGCCACAATATATACACAAAGAGCTTGTAAGGTTAAAAAAAAGAAAGAAAGAAAAAGAAAAGAAAATGCCAATGAACTTCCAAAGATGTCAATGAGTTTATTTTCTGTTGGCCATCTACTGCAGGCGTGAGGCTACCCTGAGTGGGTTTTGCTTCCCCAGTGAGACTCCCGTGGAGAAAGCTAATTTTTAATTTACAAGTGGTTATTATTTGATGACAGTTTCTGGGTTAAGGATGTGGGTGGGGTGTCCACTTCTTACAGGTCTAGGACCACATCTGGTGCAGACCTGTGCAGGCCCTGTGCACCTGCCTCAGTCTCTGTAAGCTTTGTGTTCTAGAATGACTTGATGTCTTCATATCCTCCATCTCTTCTGGCTCTTATACTCTTCCCACCTTTTCTTCCACAAAATTCCCTGGGCTCTTAGGAGAGGGATTTGGTGGACACATCCCTTTTATGGCTGGGTATTCTAAGGTCTCTCACTCTCTGAATACTGTTTAACTGTGGATCTCTGTATTTGTCCCATCTGCTTCTGCAGGAGTAGACTTCTCTGATGATGGCTGAACAAGGCACAGATGTATGAATACAGCAGAATGTTGTAAGGAGTCATTTTATTACTAAGTTCCTTTAGCAGAATAATAATATTTGCTTTTCCCCTAGGTACCTGTCCTGTCTAGAATCAGATACTTGGCCACCCATGCAGCATTGAGTATGGGTTCCATCTCATGGAGTAGACCTCAACTCAAATCAGGTATGGGTTAGTTACTCCCATAAGTTGCCTTGTGCCATTATTGCACCAGCAAATCTTATAGGCAGATCACCTTTATAGAATAAAGGATTTACAGTACCTGGGTAGGTGTTTACCTTTCTCTATTGGTAGTGTGCAGAGTCCCTTCCAGGACCATGAACATTACCAATCATAAGGATGAAAGCTCTATGTAGACACCAGCTGGACTTCTCTATTTTCAATGAGTTGTGTAAGAGTTGCCTTCAATAATAGGGCCTTACTGTCAGTTTGCAGAGAGCAACCAATAACTTTGGCAATAGCCTGAGTTGTTTATGGTATTCCATTGGACAACTTTGGCCAAGATGAGATATAACTCATTCCCATTACTGGAAGCTTCATTTAATTATGAGAAATGTCCAATTGGAGCTCTGCCTAACATATTATTTGACAATTTATCTAGATGGCCTTCATAAAACTATCTATTTTAGGAAGCTTCTACTGTATTAGATTTTTCTCAAATGGCCCTTAGTTTTAGCTGTCCTTTCTCACGTCCCCTGTACACAGCACTCTTCCTTACTCATGCCCATTTGTTCCTACCACTCCTGTCCTATCTCCATCCATCCATAACCATCTATTCTATTTCTCCTTCCCAGGGCCTTCCTAACTAAAGTAACTTCCATAGTTACTTTGGTATACTTGGAGTTGCATTTTATACAGGATTATAATTATGTATTTATTTGAATTCTTCTACATGTGGCCATCCAGTTTGATCAGAACCACGGCTTCTTGATCAAAAATCAGGTGTCCATAGGTGTATGGACTTATTTCTGGCTCTTCAATTTGATTCTTTGATTAAGCTATATGTTATTGTGCAAACACCATGGTTTTTTTTTTTTATTACAATAGCTTTGTAGTACAATTTGAGGTCAGGGACAGTGATACCTCCAGCAATTATTTTATGTTTCAGGATTGATTTATCTATCCCAGGTTTTCTATGTTTCCATATGAAGCTTGAAAAATGTCCTTTCAAGATCTGTGTATCATTGTGCTAAAATTTTGATGTGAATAGCATTGAATCTGTAGATGTCTTTTGGTAAAGTGATAGTTTTAACTATATTAATCCTACTGATCCATGAACATGGCAGATCTTTCCATCTTCTGATATCTTACTCAATTTCTTTTTCTAGTGTCTTAATGCTCTATCACACATGTCTTTCACTTGTTTGTTAATTATTCCAAATATTTCATATTATTTTATGCTATTGTGAAGGATGTTGTTCCCCTGATTTATTTCTCGGATCATTTGTGATTTGTATATAGGAAGCCTACTGATTTTGTGAGTTAATTTAAAAGTGTTGATCAGCTGTGGGTGTTTTCCAGTAGAAATTTTAGGGTCACTTATACATACTATCATAATATCTCCAAAAAATGATACTGTGACTTTTCCCCTTCATATTTGTATCCATTTGATCTGCTTTAGTTGTCTTATGGCTCTGACTAATACATTAAGTAATATACTGAATAGATATATAGAGAGTAGACAACCTTGTCTTGTTCTTGATTTTAGTTTCTCTCCATTTAAATTGATATTAGCTATGTGCTTGCAATAAATTGCTTTTACTTGTTGAGGTATGTTACAGT
Organism: Peromyscus leucopus; assembly: GCF_004664715.2. Lineage (NCBI taxonomy): Eukaryota > Metazoa > Chordata > Mammalia > Rodentia > Cricetidae > Peromyscus > Peromyscus leucopus. The sequence continues at coordinate 67,204,225 of NC_051072.1, read as the reverse complement.
ATCCATAATCTCCCCAGCACGTTTATCATGAAGGGGCATTGGATTTGTCAAAGGTGTTTTCTGTGTCTATTGAGATGATCATGTGGGCTTTGTCTCTCAGTCTGTATGTATGGTGAATTGTATTTATTGATAATATGTGGAACCATCCTTGCATCTCTAGGTAGAAACTGACTTCATCATGGTGAATGATCTTTCTGATGTGTCTTTGGATTTGGTTTGTAAGTATTTTATGAACTATTTTTTAATCTATGTTCATTAGAGATATTGGTCTGTAATTCACTTTCTCTGTTGTGTCTTTATGTGGTTTGGGTATTGAGTAACTGTGACCTCATAAAACAAGTTGGGCAATATTTCTTTTGTTTCTATTTTTTGAAATAATTTGAGTATTAGCATAACTCTTCTTTGAAAGTGGTAGAATTCTGCCTTAAACTATCAGGACCTGAACTTGTTTTTATATAATATAAAATGCTGAGCCTGAAAACATACATACAAGTATTATTATATAGAATGAGCAGGTTGTATTATATATTTAAAAATATATATGTACATAAATATACATATATGCGCATAAAAATTAATGAAAAAAGGCTATGTATTTGAAAAGGAACTAGGGGGAGTATATGGAAGAGTTTAGAGGGAGGAAGAGGAAGGAGAAAGTTATGTAACTATATTATAATATCAAAAATAAAAGAAGTAGTTAAAATTTTTGAAATAATGAAAAAGTTAATGTTGTGATATACACCAATATTTAATAAAAATGGATTAAAATACTGAAAGTTGAAACTATCATAGGCTTTACCATTTGATATGTAAGTCCCTGATTAATAAATCCCCACAACAAAAAACAGAATGGAAAAATGTCTTATTAAACTACATAGAATAAAAAATGCTAATACTTAAATTCAAGATTTAAATATGAAAAATGGTTAAAGAATGTAAGATGAATTGCTAAATGGTCTTATTAATAAAAATCCCAGAGCCAGATATTGGGATGAAAGCTGAGAGATCAGAGGAATAGGATAAGAAACAGCCAACTTCGCCTTACCAATTCTTGTTTTTTTAAAAAAAAAAAAAAAAAAAAAAAGATTTATTTATTTATTATGTATACAGAAGAGGGCACCAGATCTCATTGCAGATGGTTGTGAGCCACCATGTGGTTGATGGGAATTGAACTCAGGACCTCTGGAAGAGCAGTCGGTGCTCTTAACCTCTGAGCCATCTCTCCAGCCCCCATGCCTTACCAATTCTTTAGCCTCCAGAGAGAGCTACTTCCTGTATACTCAAGCCTTATATACCTTTCTGTGCCCTGCCATCTTATTTCCTCTCTCCACCCAGCTGCATCACTTCCTCTTTCTGCCCAGCTCTATCACTTCCTGTCTGTCTGTACAGACCTCCAGACTTCTATGGTTAACTAGTGCTGGGATTAAAGGCATGTGCCACCACACCTGGCTCTGTTCCCAGTGTGGCCTTGAACTCACTGAGATCCGGATGAATCTCTGCCTCCCTAATGCTAGGATTAAAGGTTTGTGCTACCACTGTCTGACTTCTATGTTTAATGTAGTGGCTGGCTTTTTCCTCTGATCCCTAGATAAGCTTTATTGGGGTGCACAATTAAATATCCCATAAGAGAACATATGATGTAAAAAGAACTATAAGCACAATATAGAGATTCCATTTAAAAAGATGCTTCAAAGAATATTTTAAGAAGTATCAAATACATGTTAGATATGTATATGTAGGTGACATGCACTGTGTGTGTCTGTGTTTGTGTGTGTGCATATATGTCCATGTTGATCCACATTATTTATAAATCCATTTATAATATTTTTTTGGTTTTTTGTTGTTGCTGTTGTTGTTGTTGTTTTTGAGACAGGGTTTCTCTGTGTAGTTTTGATGCCTGTCCTGGATCTTGCTCTGTAGACCAGGCTGGCCTTGAACTCACAGAATCCATCTAGCTCTGCCTCCCAAGTGCTGGTATTAAAGGCATGTGCCAACGCCGCCCATGTTCCATTTATAATAATTTATCTATTCCTTGAAATTTATTAATTTAAATTTATTAATAACCCTCAAATCCTGTCTCTGGCACCTGTAATGGGGCAGCCTCTAAGAACTTATCACTTCCGAATATCATTTTTCAGTCTTTAAAATAAAGAAAGCCAAATATGTTAGGATGACCTGTACTCTAATTTTAAGATCATAATATGAGATTTTTATGTGTGAGTATGTGAGTATAAATATTTCCCTGTATATAAGAACATGAACAGTGATGGGAAGCATAAAGCACCTGAGTTTCTGCACCAATGCAATAAACACTTAAAACTTCTCAACTCTGATAGTAATAACGGAAATACACATTAAAATCACAATTGTGTCATTAGTGGATGAACAAAAGTGAAAAGTTCAGTATATAAAATACTGAAGTGATAAATAAATGAGATTATTATCAACTGTCAGTGGTATAAGACATGAAGCACTGCAAATTTGGTAGAGATAATTCATTATCTATCATGACTGATGGGTTACTTAAAAATTTACTGAATTTATATTTATTTATTAACACTTGTAAATAAAGATTTGAAATAATTAAAGTGCCTATGAGTAGAAAAATAATTTAAATGCTCTAGGTACATATGTTCTTAAAATAGTATGAACGATAAGAAAAATGAAAGATATGTGTACTTATTATTGCAATTCTGTTTTATTGTGAAGTAAAAAATGGGCTGTTGACTATATATACACATTTTTCAGATATAAAATTAACTTATTTTATGCACACATATACGTCTGATGTGTGTGTGTGTGTGAGTAGATGTCGATTTAGTTTTTAAGTATACATTAGAAAATACCATTGAAAGATATTCAAAACGTTAGTGATGGTGCCTCCGAGTTGATAGATGAAGCTTATGATGGAGCCATGGGAAGGATTACTAGGCTTGTACTGGGAACATTGCTGTTGCTTCTCAATTAACAGAGTTATTCTTAAATATTTTCCTTTATTAAAGGGGACATGTATCTTTCTATCACTTTACAATTTAATATTTATTTTGAATCTTCGACTCAAAGTCTTCACTCACATAAACATTTAGAATTTTTAGTTTGGTTGATATTTTTAGCACAGAAATATTTTCCTACAGTTAAACTCATTGCCTACTTATTATAAAATCGGCTACTTACATTTTATGTCAATGAATTGTTCTCTAAAAAATGCTAGTAAAATGCACAAAACGCAATGCCCACTAACCAACCAAAAGTTTTAAATGGCTGTAAAAGTATTTATTTCTCAGCAAAACTTAGAGAAATGTCTTTCATTTGATTATTAAGGATATTTGTGAACCTGGCAACACTGTCAAAATTTGAACAAAATTCACTCAGAGGATGTACACTCTACTGTTAGAAATAAAATGGGCTTTATTTTTCCCTGAAAACATCATGACTTACACTACAACATAAATGATGTTATTTTTCAAGTCTCAAAGTAACTGTTAACATGTGTCCAAAAGATCATTTAATTTATTTTTAATGATTTAAATCTGTTCTCTGGGTCAGAGGCATCTTTTACATCAAGTTTCTTTTATAAATTAATGTTTTGAAGGAAACAGTAAAAGTCAAGTGGCTTAGAAGTAAATTAAATTATATGCTAGTTAAAAGTGTTCAAGAGATGGCTTGAAAATAAATTGCCCATAATACCTGTTAATAAAGGAGCTAAATGCTTTTCTCTATTCTTTGTTAAAAGCAGATGCCTATTTGGCACTGTTTGGAATCCCATTTGCCATGTATATTTTTGATTAATACTATGCTGGGTAATCTGCACTACGTATTCTAGGTTCAGTAACCTCACTGGAAAATAATGAGCCTTCAAGAATAAAAAATATGCTCACTATAAAGTTGCATATTCTGAGAAGCCGTGAACGTATTCAAATGAAATGAAAAAATGAGGTTTTCACCCAGTAAATTTGCTGGAAGTGAAACTTGCATTTCTCAATTTGTATTTAGCTGTCAGTTTGAGCACTAAAAGCTGGACGAGCTATCAGCATTTCACATCTGTTTTCTATAAATACCTTTTCTTCTCTCATTCAACTGCCACAGGACTCTGTAGACGTGGTGGTCTTAAGGGAGTTCACAGCAAGTGGGATGCAGCCAACAGCAGCAGGTTCACACACTAAGTGGCATCTTCAGCAAAGGACGAGCTCTCATAGTTTATGAAACATGTAACATGATTTACCCAGGGTTGTCAGAAGAGATGAATTCCAGCCAATGCAAGGTAATAAATAGCAATATGTGCTGCACGCATTTGACTTATCACCCCTGGAGTTTCGAAACAAAATTCTTTGAAGAATTCATTTTATCCGTCATAAACTTTTCCATTGTTTTCCCTGTTTGGGCTGCCTTTGTCATCACAATTCTTATGAAAGTATTCTTCAAAAATATAAATGAAGCAGTCTTTTAAAGAATACTCACCTGGGACATTCTTTCTAGGTGCCACTTGAATCAGAAAACTTACAATTATTAAAAAAAAAAAAAGATTGATTTCATTAAATCAAAAAAGGCAGATAGACAAAAAAAATCTAAAAAGGTGTTTGTCCATGATTACAGAACATTTGTTTTGAAGGTTTAGTGCAATTGGCTCCCATGAAGCACTTCCTAGTCAGTTTTTTAAACAAAGAGAAGTATCACTATATTTATTTTTACATATGTGGAATGAATTTTGGAGATTCAGCCATGAGACTTATGAGAACTTCTTAAACAAAAACACACATTTTCAATACAATATAAATATAAATGTGGTTTACTTCCCAGATAATGTTCTTTTGACTTTATGCATATTCTTCCTGATGACCATATTTCCAGGCCTAATAGCAGCTTCCTTTCCAGATGTAATCATGCTAAGAGTAGTTACTCTCTCTATAAAATCCATGCAAATATTTTGAGATGTTTAAATATCTTAATCAAGAATAATGTGTGTCTAATTAATATTTAATATCAAATTTATAATAATACATCATGTATATAAAATATACTGCGCACTTTTGTACATAGAATTATATATGCTGTTTTGTTAAGTAAGGATTCGCTTTCTGCGTCATATGGCTACTCGCTCCAAAACAGTGCTTGCTTTTTTGCTAGTGATTCTATTTTCAAGTTTCTCCTGACATATCCTTTTGTGTTCACAAAGGAAACTTGGAGCTGGCCCCTGTAACAAGGCCCCAGAGACTGAATTTGCAGGAGCCCTTACATCTCAATAATAGAAAACAAGACTTGGGAATAGATATATCTTCTCCATCATATGAGGAAGGTGAAGGCCACTACTTGAATTATTCATTTAACAGGGAATAGGAAGATTATGTGACCACAGCCCACCTTTGCAACTGAACATTTTAACATCATTATAAAAAACATGTATTACTCATCTCTTACACTACAGAGGCAGGCACCATATAAACTGAATTTATGAAAATTACCCACTATAAATTCCAGATAAGACATAACCAAGAACTGTAAGACAGATAATGAGCATCTACTTATTTAAATCATGTAAATTTATCATTAAATATGTTAGAGGTGAAAGTATATACATTATATTTAATTAAATGAGATTTTTATGGAGGGTTTTGTAGCAGCCTTTCTAGAATACTTATTTTTTAGAAAGATATCAGAGCAGAGCATACATTTTTCCAGTTTCTTATTTTATTCAATTTCCATGTACAAAATTTTCATATAGTAAATACATTATTCTGATTTCTACCATTATTACTTTGGAAAGACGTGTGTGTGTGTGTGTGTGTTGTATAAACTTTCTTCATTGAAGGTAAACTGATGATATTTAAGAAGATTGTACTTGTATTCACATTCAGAACAACTAATTGTTATTCCTTTCTTACTGTCTTTAAATGTGTCTCCTAGAGGAACAACAGAAGCTATAGAGTAAGCGAATCCTTCTTTATTTTTATTTTTGTAAGTCAATAATTCAGTTGCTCGAACTTACCAGCTAGGTCAGATATTTCTTCAGTTCACCTGTTTTATTTTCATGGGGGTCTTATTTATGGTGGGCAGGAGAGAAGCTGAGCAGGTGTATCCTCTGTTTGTAGTGTACTCCAAATCAAATAATGAAGGACTAATAATGAGAGGCATGAGGAGAGTGTGAAAGCTAGATGCTGGGAACAAGAGCAAGGAAACAGTGTCCTCTGGGCACATTTGGGGCAGCTGTATATATGAACTCAAGTGGCTGAGAGATAATGTGTAAGATTTATACAGTTCTAAACCTCATCAAATCCCAGCATGGTGAGAGGAATTGGGTACAAAGTTCTACCACAGACAAGGAGCTATAGGCAATTATTACCTGTCGGGAAAGGAGGACTCAGTTTTCTCTTAGAAAAGGAATATATCCCTTGATAATTGGACCACATTGCATTTGCATGGAAAGCCTACACACCCAAGAATATTTACAAAGCACAGATTGGTCTTGAAGGGAGAAAAACGACCACAACATTGGGTGAAAAGCAGAAAGGAAAATGGGGATTAATCTGGGAAGCATTATGGGAGGAAAGGTGAATATGATCAAAACATGCATGAAATTCCCAGTTAATAAAAACTATCATTATAGTAAGTACTTCAAATGTCAGCTATGTTGAAAGAATTTAGAGAACAACTACTCAAGCCAGACTCAAGATTTACAGCTGACTTCTCACTAGACAGCCACACTATGGAGATAATGAGAAAAGGAAGATGTATGGACAAAGGAGCATAAGTAGAAGAGCAGCCTGTGCAAAGCCTAAGGTACACATGGGTTTCGTGATTCTGAGAACTGCTGAGGGGAGGTGGGCAGGAAAGGAACAGTATTGACCGTATGGGAAAACTTGCATCCAAGGTAAAGAGGTTTCAATTTAATCCTAACCAATCATTAAAGTATATATTATATTATACTTTACAGTATAATATATGTACAAATGTATAAATATATGTATAATGTATTAAGTACATTAAAGTATATACATCAGGAGAAAATGGTAGTTGGGTGATAATTTTAGAGAAATAACTCAACTACTGGTATAAAGATAAATTAGAAATGCTAAGGAGCACCTAGAATGACTCATATGCATGATATAGTTTGGATAACAGACATCTAAACTTACTAGTGTTTTGTTTTTTGTTTTTGTTTTTGTTTGTGTTTGTGTGTGTGTGTGTGTGTGTGTGTATGACAGTCATCTCTTCCTGTATAGGCTACAAAGAACACTTATATCCAACATATGTATAGATTGTTGGCATTTTGCACACAAAGATTAGCATTGCTCTACAAGGAGTGAGTCTTTCTAACCACAAGACCCTTATTCTAAGTATATCTAAACATATTAGAAACGTATTTAAGACAATGGATATATAAAAATATTTTCTTAATCAAAAATTTTCAATTCATTTCAATTACAGCTTTAATGTTTGAATAATATCCAAATCTTTTTCTGTGAGAGGAAGGTAAGTTTGTAAGAATGGCAGCTCTCTTCTCTTTACATAGCCATTGCTTAAGTTCTATTACTGTTCATGTTCTTTAACAATTGAATGATTCAATTAACACTGAATGATAAACTCTACCATCTCTCTAAAGTGAAGGGTGAATTATTGTGTAACAGTGGGAACATTTCAAGTCTGCAGAAATGAAAAGAAGGAAGAGCAGGAGGGTTGAGGATGGGATTACTTCAGTCATACTGTAAGAACTCATTCCTAATCACCTAGGTCACTGCCTCTACCTAATACTTGCTTGAGAGTGACTATACCATAGAAATCTTTAGGCACTAACAAGGAACTGAGATACAATATTCTTTGGCTAACTTTCATGGTACTCTGAGTTATTTATATTCTGAATTATGTATCTTCTCTTGCTTGTAACAAAGGTGATTTGGAGCATAACTTTTATTTTCAGGAAACATATATAATGAAAAGGGGGGTTGAGAATGAGAAGAAGATAACCAGATAACAATATTAAAACTGTTAGTTGAATGTTGGATGTTGCCACATTCCGTCAGTAACAGAACATTAAGATTATTGCCCTGTGGTAAAATTGAGACATCAGAACCATGCTCATATCCTTTGTGTATTGTTTCACTTATTTGCAATTATGTATTTCAGAGATATCTTAAATGCCTGTGATTTCAGCTCAATTAAAAAGCAACCACTCAGAAGATAGGTCTGAAGAAGTTACAGAGAATTCATCGTGGATAATATTTTAGTCAATATAATAATGGGTAGCCAACAAGATGTATCAGCAAGTTAAAGTGCCTGCCCACAAGCCTGGTGACCAGAGACAAATCCTCTGAACTACATGGAAGAAGGAAAGAACAAACTCCCACAAGCTGTCCTCTGAATTCCACACAAATGCACGGGGTGCATTAATAAAGTTCCCATGAATTTGAGTTGCATATAATCACAATGACAAGCTGCATGTGGCTAAAACATGGTTTTCCATAGAGGCATATAAACAAATAACAATAGCCAGTTGTAATGAATACTCTGAAGTCAACTCACTTCTATTCACTATGCCAGAAGGGACATCAAAGAACATTCCAAGAACACTTCCATGCTTTTGAAGAAACTGAAGTCACAAACTCCTGTCTTGTTTCCTTGGAGTTTTCTCACAAACACTCAGTTCCCCTCATATGACTCCACTCTTGGACCATTTTCTGACACAGTACAACAGGCTTTGAAGGCAGACATGTGGCATAGGAGCCTGAAGTTGTGACCAGAAAACATACCACAGTGAAGGCAACCCCACAAACATGCTACCTTTGCCTGGGTAGGTTACGTAGGATCAGGAGTGTGTAGAATTTAAAAATTTAATATAATGAAAATGTCACTATTATATGTTACCTACACATTCAATAATAATTCCAATTTCAATGGAGTTCTCCAAAGAATCAGAAAAACACTTCTACATTTCATATGGAAATGCGAAAGGCCTATACCAGTCAAAACAACACAAAGCAAAGGGAATGTGCTGAATCTGTCACAAGACCCCAGACTATGCTGTGAGCTACAGTGACAGAAACAGCAACCCACTGGCACAGATCCATAGAGCACTGTAATAAAATAGAGGGTCCAGAAGTAACCGAAAACTACAACTACCTGAAAAATTAAAGGTATCAAAAATACACTAGACAAAGCTAGCCCCTTAACATTGGTTCTTGGACACCTGGGTGTCCAGAATGCACAGGAAACAACTCAAAACGGACCACAAAGCTCGATATAAAACGGAAAACAGCAAAACTCCCAGAGGGAAGTATTCCAGGACATAACCATAGGCGAGGACATACATCAAATGACTCAACTAGCACAGAAAACAATCTCAAGAAACAGGGAAGGGAAATCCATGGAGCTAGAAACATCATCACAGCAATGGAAACTGTCAGCACAGGGAAGCGAGCCCACAGGGAGGAACCCCTTTGCCACCTAGATTTCAGGCAGTGGCTAAAATTTCAACTATATAAGATTCTACAGAAAATAAAGACCAGGAAAAAACTGAAAAAGTAGTTCTCCAAAGAGAAAATGACCAGTAAATACATTTTCATTTTAATATCCATCATTGGCCATCAGGAAATGCAAATTAAAACTGCTTTGAGGTTTGATGGGCTGCAGCGGAGTGATTGAGACAAGCAGCAGAGGCTGGTGGGGTGTGAGGAAGAGGAATCCTTGCACAGTGCTGTTGGGTTACCCACTGGTACAGCCACTGTGAAAATCAGACAGCTCATCCCTATGACTCCCACTATATGCCAAAAGGAATCAGCACGTCACAGAGATATTTGTAAATCCATGTTTCTTGCTGTACTATTCACAATAGCTAGGAAATGGAACTAACCCAGATATCCATCAACTGATGCATAGATAAAGAAAACATGAGACATACACCCAACATAATTTCACTCAGTTTTCAGGAAAAGTGAAATCACGACATTTGTAAAAACAAAAATGGATGGAAATAAAAATTATTATGTTAATTGAAGCAAACCAGATTCAGAAGAAAAATACTGCATGCTTATCTCATAAGCAGAACGTACATTTGAATTTTCACATATGTCTAAATGTATTTATATGAGTCACAGAAGTAAAAGGGATCCATGAGAGAGGAGAATAAGACCTTACAGAAGGAGAGAGAAACACGATGCCTGTGGCATGTCAGCAAGAAGGAGGCAGAGAGAAGGAAGGGGTGAGCAAGGTGGAGTCAGGGCGTGGAGAAGGGGAAAGAGAAGCAAAAACAAAGAGTTTCTGAAACTGCCGCGTTGAAACCATTACTTTTTGTGGTAATGTTTTTAAATAAATACTTTAAAAATTATATTTAACCACTACACATATTTCTATTTGTCCTAGCTTAAATCACTAACAAAAAGCCTTTTGGAAAATATTTTCTACTCTAACATATGAAATACTTTTAATCACAATGATGCATTGTTGAATATATATATATATGTATATGTATATATATATTCTTAAATACAACCTACCTAGTCCATTTAGTGTTGCCTATGTGTGTGTGTATGATGTTAGAGCTGATCAGTTAGTGTTCAATAACCACTGTGTAGGGCTGTTCCTGGAAAGACACTGCTCTTGCGCTCAACACTCTCCAGTTTCCCATACCTCTTTTCCGAGGTTGAAGTCCCAGGAGATTTCCCTTTTCTGTCCTTGCATATCTTCTTGCATAATGTCATGAACATTTTGTGATTTCTATGTATCCTTAATATGTAAAACAATGGGGAATTCTGGATTTTACTTTATGTATGTATGTAGGTAGGTAGGTCACAAAATTAGAAGGGGTTACACAGGTAGACTTTATGGGATAGTACTACATTTTAGTTACATCTTAATAGTGGAATAGTTTGTCATATTTTGCTATCAATATTAGAGTGTGAATGAACTTATTTGGAGAATTTAGTTTCTGTTTATTTACAATGACATTAGAAATAAAAATATGATATTCAACTCAAATTTAATTTATCTGCCACAATATGGTTATAAAATGTTATGTTACAAATGCAATAATTATGAACTAATATGGCAATTTATTTGCAATATCATCATCACTATATATTTTGTCTTTGTTTATGTCTATCTTGCTGAGAAAAAAAATCTCAGATTTCTATTTTTATATATTCTCCAAAATAAGAAGTCAGATTTCTTGGAGGCCAAAGCAGAAGGATCTCTGTGAGTTTGAGGTCAGCCTTGGCTACCAAGTGAGTTCCAGGAAAGGCGCAAAGCTACACAGAAAAACCCTGCTCGAAAAACCAAAAAAAAAAAAAAAAAAAAAAAAAAAGAAGTCAGATTTCTTCATCATTTTTTAAGAATCAATTTTCAAAACAAATAAATAAATGTAATAAAAAATATGATGGCCACTGAGTTATCTCAGTTGGAAAAGGCACTTCCCACCAAACTTTCTGAAGACCTAAATTCAAACTCTGGGATCCACATGATTGGAAAGGAAGAAAAGAGTCCCAAAATTGTCTCGTGACTGCAACATTCACACTGTGGTAAGAGCACACACACACACACACACACACACAAGCACACACACACACACACACACACACACACACGCACACGCACACGCGCACACGCGCACACACACACACGCATGCACGCGCACACACACACACATAAGCACACAAACACACATGCACACATGCACACATGCACACACGCACACATAATAGGTGACATGACAGGGAGAGATTATCAGTAAACATAAATATCTATGTTACATATAAAATTTTTGCTCTGCTTTTTTTTATCAACTTGTGAGGGACAATATGTAATTTATTCTTTTATCTTATACTTGGGTCGATGAGAATGGGAAATCAGCTGATGGGAAATCTAATCTCTGGATATCAAAAATAAATATTTCTTGTATTAATTTACTGAAACCTTAGCTTATATATTAGCCTGGTGTTTTTCCTGTTGATTTCATACCTCATGTACAATGCCCCTGATAAATGAGCATTAATCTCTCACTAAGAGGTTGTTGATATTTGAAAGAAAATAAATTAATTTTGTTGTCTCATGCCAACTTGATAACACAATTATTAACTTTTTATTTCTTTATGTCTGATATCTACCTGATCTCTGGATACATCTGGATAATAACACTTAACACTTTTATGAATTTGACCAATTTCCAGAAACCACCATCAGCAGCAGATTCGGGGGTAGGCACAACATACAATCTAAATGGGGCAAAGTGAACAATTTTTCCCTAAGAAAACTAGGATGCTGGGTGGCTGCTCTTGGGGCACACATCTGTATCAGATGGGCCTGCCCTGCACAGTGGTCCTGGAAGCAGCTGCCTGGCAGGTCCAGTGTTGTTTCTGCAGGCACCTGATTTTCCTGGCTCTTCACTCCCATGTCGCAGCCCCCAGCAACCCAGAGGATCCTGAGCTCTCTGGAAAGAGCTGTTTTAGTAACAGGTTTTCCTGGGGGGAGTGCAGACAGCAAACTTCACGTGGACTTTATTCCCAGGGGGCATGCTTGGGGTGGAAAAAGAGCAATGACTTAGTATAATACTTTTTAGAATTACTTTTTAATTTGTTTTAATTTGGGGGACAATCTCAAACATGAGTGTTATAATTACATCATTTCCCTTCTCCCTCTTTCCCCTCCAACTCCTCCCAGCTACCCACAACTCCCTTTCAAGTATTTTTAAATTAATGACCTCTATTTTTTATTTTTATTTTTATTTATTTATTTATTTTGTTTGTTTTTCGAGACAGGGTTTCTCTGCATAGTTTTGCGCCTTTCCTGGAGCTCACTTGGTAGCCCAGCTGCCTCGAACTCACAGAGATCCCCTGCCTCTGCCTCCCGAGTGCTGGGATTAAAGGCGTGCGCCACCACCGCCCGGCGACCTCTATTTTTTAATTATGTTCATTATATATATATATATATCTTTAATTATTATCATTTAAATATATTATGTATAATTCTAATAAATCTCAGTAGGATAACCCATGTTTGGATATGACCCCTTGGATAACCTATCACTGTTGACATTCCTGATGAAAAGTAATTCTCTCTTTCAGCAGCCAGAAACTGCAACTTTTCATCTAGGAATGGAACCTTGTGAAATTTCCCTGGTTTTGCTGTCCTATCAACTAGCGTCATCATGCAGGTCTTGTTATGTAATCATATTGTTGTTATTTCGTGAACACAACTTCCTTGTCATGATTCAAAGACAGGCCTCCTGGTCTCCTATAACCTGCATTACACTCTCCCTTGATGACTTTCCCTGAACCTTAGATGTAGGGTTGTGTTGCAGGTGCTTCCATTGGTATTGGGCAACCCATAGTCCCTTATTCTTTATACTTTGAGAAGTTGTAGATCTTTGTGATAGTCTCCATCAAGACACTACTTGGATAAAGAAAGAGTAAGAGTTATAGGACAGTGGTAGTGCACACCTTTAATCCCAGCATTGGGAGGCAGAGGCAGGCAGATCACTGTGAGTTCGAGGCCAGCCTGGACTACAGAGCAAGTTCCAGTGCTGTGGATATTGCTCTATATAAATAAAGCACTGATTGGCCAGTGACCAGGCAGGATGTGTAGGCGGGACAAGGAGAGAGGAGAATTGAGGAAGGAGGAAGGAAAGAGAGACCGCCTGGAGCTGCCGCCAGGACAAGGAAGATGTAAAGTACCAGTAAGCCATGAGCCACGTGGCAAAGTAAAGATTAATAGAAATGGGTTGAATATAAGAGTAAGAGCTAGACAATGATAGGCTTGAGCTAATGGCCAAGCAGTTTAAATAATGTAACAGTCTGTGTGTTTATTTGGTTGGGTCTGAGCGTCTGTGGGACTGGCGGGTGATAAAGATTTGTCCTGACTGTGGGCAAGGCAAGAAAACTCTAGCTACATTCCAGAACAGCCAGGGTCACATATAGAGAAACTCTGTGTCAAAAACATAAACAACAAACAAAAAGAGTGAGGGTTATGTTATGCTTATATGTAGGTATAAATACTCAGAATATAGTTAGAATTTATACTGGTTTAGGAAATGACAGGAGTAGTTAATCCTTTGGGGTCTATGACTGCCCTAAACCCTAGTTGTCTAGGTTTACAGTCCCAGAAATAAATTTCCTCCTGTTCAGCAGGGCTTAAGTCCAAGAAGACAGCTGTGGTTACCACCAAGATAAAAGTACCACTGTCATACGACAGGATATCTTGCCAGGTTGGCCCTTGCTGGGTTCATTGGCTTTAAAACTGGGTAGGACTCTTAGTCAATATATAGTAATAATCTTCTAAGTTTCTAATAAAAAAAAAAAAAAAAAAAAAAAAAAAAAAAAAAATTCAATTATTGAATTCTCTGTCTCTTGGCAACTCTCATAGAACCTTTTTATACTAGGAGAACTAGCCAGGGATGGGGCTTCCAGGTCAGTTCAAAATTAATTCCTAGGTGTGATGTTTTCACCAACAGTATCTTACCTTCAAATTCTGGGAGGCAACCAGGGTAATGACAATACCCTGCTTTGTTTGGGGGAATCTATTGGAACTCCTGACCAATGAATACAAGGAAAATTTCTCATTCCTGGCAATGGATTCTTATTACAAAGTCTATGGATCTTGGGGAGTGCATTTTCAAACATACTTTGTGTTATTTATCTCTCTTTCCTCTCTTGTGAGGCTCCACAAAGATTCCAACTTGTAGTTTGTTTCCATCTTGACTCAAGGTCAGAGAGTCACAGTTTGTGTTGCTCTCCAAGGCTGCAAAATGAGATGTTTTGGCCAAAGGCATGGTTACCAAGTGTTTTATGCTTCAAGATCTAATTATAAGATGCTTGGCCATAAGGCATGGTTACCAGGTGTTTAGGGAATTTAGAAAGGGTCTACACTTGTTTGTACCTCTCCCCTTGCTAGTGTATAAAATCCCATTAGGAACAAACTTGAGGAGACTGGGTATTGACCCTGGGCCCTCCCATAGCTATCCTGTGTCTCTATCTTTTTCTTTGGCTATGTCTATATGTTTTTCCTGTCTAACATTTCTCAATCCCTCACTCCCCTGTTCAAGGACCCTTCGACATGTCCGGGCTGGGCCCCGACACTCTCTCCCCCTGTTCTAATCTCCCTCATACTGTTCTTTCTGTACACGTCAGAGAGCTGGAGATAAAAGCTAGAAACAATAGAAGGAGAAGAATGCTTATTAGAGCTGTCTCTATTTCTGTCACTGACAAAGCATGAAGACTTCAAACACATTAGTAAGTGTGTAGTAAGTGAGCATCTGCCCCAATATTTTTCTGTCTTTCAGTCACTGTTGGTTTCTTATCTTCAATTGCACACTTTCTTTGCTTTTTACCTAGAGTTTGCAGCAATCACATGCTTTTCTTCCATAGATAATCTTTGCAAGAGTTCAATAGACATAGCAGTCAGGCCTACGAGGTCACTCACAAGAGAAGAATGTATGTTTTCACACACATGCACACACTTGTCCTTACACAGTCAAATGATTTCTCCTTTTTGCCTTAAAATGATAAATATTAAACAAAAATTAACTACCTTTTAAAGTACACACAATAAGAAATCTCTTTACAAGCCTAAGAAGCATTTTATATATGCATACATTGTGTACTATTTCTAAAATACTTATCCCTGGAACTTGTGAAAGTTTTAATATATTGTAATTATTATATCAAATAATTTTCTCTCAAATTATGTTAAATACTTTATTTTTTATTACTACTTATCTCTTTTTATTACTATCTATTATACTACTGTTTAGTGGGTATGTAATTTAACATACTTTCTAAGTAAAAGAAATTATAGCTTAATTACCAAAAATAGAGTTAATCATTAGAATTCTTAATTAGGCTTTACTAATATTGACATCAATTCTTGCTACAAACTACAAATATGATTCTACACTTGATAAATAATTGAAATAATGTTAAAATGTTGGTAATATATTTCTTTATATTTCATATAAGCATCAACTTACATGGGGAAAAACTTATAGAATAAGCTATAATGAAAAAAGGCTAAGTATAGGGTAAGACAAGAATTAGAAAATTACAAAAATCTTTATCAATGAGGTCCTACCTTCAAATTCAAGAAAGCAAGCAATGACCCCATGACAATAGAAATAACCATATTATTTTGGGGTCTCTGACTGTCATGACCAACAACTCTAAGGAGGTGTAACATGCCTGGTACTGTGTAGGCTCTTGGAGAACATTATCATGCCAAACATAGCAAATACAATGACATACATATGTGTGTGTGTGTGCATGTGTATGTGTGTGTGTATACACATACACATATACTATACATGAATTTTTAAATAAACATGAAATAATATGCTACTCAGTGGCAATAATAAACATCCATATTGCTTTTCATCCATCCCCCCAGCCTTCCATACTGTCCTCCCTCTTCAGATCCTACTCAATTCTGTCCCCTGTGTGTCCCTTCCCCCTTTTGCAGCTCCTGTGTCTTGCCTGCTATGGCCTCTGTAGACCTGCTTCTCCTCCCCTTTCTGCCCTCTTTGACTTTCCTAATTTCTATAGTGACACCATGGAGTATGCTCACGTCTAGAAATTCAGAGCTGAGATCCACAAATAAGAGAGAACATGCAGATTTTGGCTTTCTGGGCCTGAATAGCCCCATCCAGTATAATATGTTTCAGATCCATCCATTTACCTGCAAATTTCATTATTTCAGCTTTCATGATGGCTGAATAGGATTCTAACATGTATATTTATCACATTGTCATTGCTCTTTCATCAATTGAAGGACATTTAAGTTGTTTCTCTTTCCCAGCTATTGTGAATAGTGCAGTAATGAACATGGTGGAGCAAATCTGTGGAATGGGATGCTGAGTCCTTGTTTATATGCTGAAGGGTGTTATGTAGCTAGAGTTTTCCTGCCTTGCCCACAGTCAGGACAAATCTTTGTCTCCCGCCAGTCCCACAGCAGCTCAGACCCAACCAAGTAAACACAGAGACTTATATTGCTTCAAACTGTATGGCTGTGGCAGGCTTCTTGCTAACTGTTCTTATAGCTTAAATTAATCCATTTCTACAAATCTATACCTTGCCACATGGCTCGTGGCTTACCGGCATCTTTACACGCTGCTTGTCCTGGAGGCGGCTGGCAGTGACTCCTTCTGAATTCCTTTTCTTTTATTTCTCCTCTCTGTTAGTCCCACCTATACTTCCTGCCTAGCCATGGGCCAATCAGTGTTTTATTTATTGACCAATCAGAGCAACTTGACATACAGACCATCCCACAGCACAGCCAAGTGCAGACCACCTCAGACACCTGCACTCAGGCCCGTGGTCCTAATCATCCTCTATGCTGACCTGCTGGGTAAAGCCACGAGAAACCCAAGAACAGCCTCCCACAGGACATACAGAACATCCCACAGCAGTGTTAAAGCTAGGATAAAACAGTGGATGAGGGCTCCTATTTTCCCATATCCTAATCAGGTTGTCAGGTGTTTTGTTGATTATAACCATTCTGACTGGGGTGAGATGAAATCTCAAAGTTGCTTTTGATTTTCATTTCCCTAAATGCTAAAGATTTTAAAATCTTTTAAAGTTAGTTTAGCTGCTGCTTCTTTTTCTTCTTCTTCTTCTTCTTCTTCTTCTTCTTCTTCTTCTTCTTCTTCTTCTTCTCCTCCTCCTCTTCCTCCTCCTCCTCCTCCTCCTCCTCCTCCTCCAACTCCTCCTCCGACTCCTTCTTCTTCCTCTTCTTCTCCTTCCTCTTCCTCCTTCTGTTTCTTCCCTTGCCTCTTCCTCTTCCTCCTCCTCCCCCTTTCTCTCCTCCTCTTCTTCCTCCCCCTCTTTCTCCTCCTCCTCTTCTTCCTCCCCCTCTTTCTCCTCCTCCTCTTCTTCCTCCCCCTCTTTCTCCTCCTCCTCATCCTCCTCCTCCTCCTTGATCAATCAGAGCAACTTGACATACAGACCATCCCACAGCACAGCCAAGTGCAGACCATCTCAGACACCTGCACTCAGGCCCGTGGTCCTAATCATCATCATCTTCTTCTTCTTCTTCTTCTTCTTCTTCTTCTTCTTCTTCTTCTTCTTCTTCTTCTTCTTCTTCTTCCTGTTCTGGTAATCTACTTTTGAGCTGGTGTTTTCTTGATTCTTTTTCAGTTCTTTGTGTATTCTGGACTTTGTGCCCTGTTAGATGTACAGCCGCCATAGGCTCCATGGGCTTCTCTTCACACAGTTGCTACACCAAGGCTATTTAGTTTTGTGAGACCCTCTTTATCAGTTGCTGGCTTTAATCACTGAGTGAATGGACTCCTATTCAGGAAGTCTTTCTTACACCTGTGTCTTGTGAGGAATGGCCTGTATTTTCTTTCAGCAGTTTCAGCATTTCAGGTTTTACACTGAAGTTTTTAATAATTTGGGGTTAATTTTTGTGCACGGTGGTAGATGAATATGCAATTTCATTATTCTAAATGTGGCTTTCCAGTTTCTTGGGCACTATTTGTTGAAGATGCTGTTTTATCTTGTGTGTATTTTTGACATCTTCATCAAATACTGGATGTTAATATTACACACATTCATTTTAGGGTCTTCTTTTCTGTTCTCTTTATCTACAGGCCTGTTTCGTGCCATTAACATGCTGGTTTTCCTTTTATTTTAATTAAAATAATAATAAAAATGCATGTAAAATGGATAAATCAATATTTTGCTCATTTTGAAATTGGAAATATTAATTGTTACATTGCAAAAACTTAGAAATTATTGGCACAGCCTATTATAAGAAGTAATTAAACATTAATCTGGACCAAGTAGATACTATATTTAATAGAAATTAATAATTAGAAGAATTTGATCATCTACCAATAAATAATTACCGACTTCATTGTTTATTTTCATACCTTTCAAGTAAGGTTTAGAATCTTACTGATGACATTTTCATAAAAATAGACACAAAAAAGCCCTGTGACTCTACAACACACAATCCAAGAGTGGCTATAAGAACTAATGCTGACATAATTGAGTCACAATAAGAAAATGAAAACAGAATTTGGCTTCAGCAAAGAACAATGTGTGCATCTGCCTTAGGTTTTCTGTCTCTGTGAAGAAACACTAGGACCACAGCACTCTTATTAAAAAAAAGAATGTAATTGGGCTGGCTTACAGTTCAGAGGCTTAATCCATTGTAGTCACAGTAGGAAGCATGGTGGCATGGAAGTAGGCATGGTGTTGGAGAGGGAGCTGAGAGTTCTACATCTGGATGCACAGGCAGCAGCAAGAAAGTGAGAACTGGGTCTGGCTTGAGCATGAGACCTCAAAACCCACCTCCAGTGGCACACTTCTTTCCACAAAACCACACCTTCTCCAACAAGGCCACACTTTCTAAGTGTTGTTCCTTATGAGCTTTCAGGGGCCATTTTTATTTAAACCATTACATTCTACTCCCTGGCCACCATAGACAGTATTCATATCATAATGCAAAATGCATTTAGTCTAACTTCAAAAGTTTCCACATCTATCACAGTATCAACACTGTTTAAAAATTCAAAAATCAAAGTCTCTTCTGAGACTGATGCAATCTCTTAACTTTAATCTCTTATAAATAAAAAATGAAACAAAAATCAGATCACATACTTCCAACATATACTGGCACAGGAGAGACATTACCATTGCAAAGGGATGGAAAGGAAGCATAGTGTGGAAATACTGGACCAAAGCAAGACCTAAAGCCAGCTGGGCAAACTTCAAACTCTACATCTCCATGTCTGATGTCAGTGTACTCTTCAGTTCTCCAACTCTTTTCAACTTTGGTGACTGTAGCACACTTCCTTCTCTTGGTCTGTTTCTACTCCCTGTTAGCAGCTTTCCTCAGCAGGTACCCCTCAACTCTGGTATCTCTAACATCTTGGCATCTCCAGTATAATCCAAGCTTCATCTTCACAGCTTTACCCAGTGGGGCCTCTAGGCATCCATGCAGAAACACCTCTGACATATGTGTGGCCTCAGCGGCTTTCCTTAGTTGTGGAGGATGATTCCATAGCCCCTTTCTTATGCCAGAAGCATGTGACCAGACATATCAAGTTCTACTGCTTGTATAAAAGGACATTTTCTGTCCCAACCACCCAGTCCCAAATAACTGACTCAGAGGCTGAATATGAATTATAAATGCTTGGCCAATAGCTCAGGCTTGTTACTGGATAACTCTTACAATTAAATTAACCCATATTTCTACTTATGTTTTGCCATATGACTCATGACTTGTTACCTCATTTTTTACATGTTCTGCTTGCTTGGTAGCTGGCTGGAATCTCTCCTGACTCTACCGTTCCTCTTCCCAGAATTCTTCTAGTCTGGATCTTGCATTTAATCTCTTCCTGTCCAGCTATCAGCCAATCAGCTTTATATTAACAATGAGCATAATCCACAGCTGCTTGCTCAATCATGGCCCCCTTGTTCTATTACATTTTCTGTAGATTAATGTTTTTGATAGTTCCTTTCATTGCCTAAGCTTGACTGTCCTGAAACTCACTCTGTAGACCAGCATGTCCTTGAACTCCAGAGATCAACCAGCCTCTGCATTTGGAATGCTGAGATTAAAGGTATGCACCACTGTGCCTGGCCCTAATCTGTTCTTTACTTCCTTTTTATGAGTTGGAAGCTTAACTTGGTAGGGTCTTGCTTTGAGATCACCACTCCATTTATTCCACTTAGCAACAGGATTTTCTTCTATCTTTATACTTCTTTGTGTTCCTTTTCTCCTCCAATTATATATTTTATATTTCTCCTTGCTAAGCTTGCTCCTTTTTATATAGGTATGCAATAGAAGGGCTACCAATAGCCACACAACAGAGTCAATGCTAGGTTTGTTTGAAATATCCTCTGCCAAACCTGTTAATCCATAACTCTTCAATTTCACCTTAGGCAGACTTTTTAAACAATGGGACAAAACAGCCATATTCTTCACCAAACTATCACAAGAAAAATCTCTAGATCACATATTAATATTCTTCTACTCTGAAACCTCTTGAACTAGGTTCCTATAGTTCAAATCACTCTCAGCACCACTGTCTTTCATATTTCTATGAGTATGGCCCATTAAGCCCCACTTATAATATTCAACTGCTTTTCTAATCTACAGTCCCAAAGTCCACATTCCTCCAAACAAAAGCATACTCATAGCTATCACAATTCCCCACTCCTGGTACTAACTTCTGTCTTAGTTACAGTTTCTATTACTGTGAAGAAACACTATGACCACAGCAACTCTTTGTTTTTACTTTATTAAGAAATTTTCTACTCACTCCTCATGCTATCCACATAATCCCACCATCCCACTCCCCAGCCCTCTTTCTCAAGCCACCCAACATCCCCACATCCCCCAAATCAAGGTCTCCCATGGGGAGTCAGCAGAGCCCAGCTCACTGAGCCTAGGCAGGTCCAAGCCCCTTCCCACTCTACCAAGGCTGTGCAAGGTGTCACACCACAGGCACCAGATTCCAAGAAGCCTGCCCATGCACTAGGGACAGATCCCGATCCTCCTGCCTATGTGCCCCCCAAACAATTCAAGCCAAACAACCATCTTCAGTGTCCAGAGAGCCTAGTCCAGTCCCATGGGGGCTCCACAGCCACCAGTACACAGTTCATGGGTTTCCACTAGTGTGGTCTGTCATCTCTGCACATCCTCCCATCATGATCTCCATGTCCCTCACCTGCAGTATCTCTCCTCTCTCTCATCAATTGGATTCCCGGAACTCAGCCTGGTGCCTGGCCGTGGATCTCTGTATCTGCCTCCATCTGTCACTGGACAAAGGCTCTATGCAAAAGAGTTCTGGTAGACATTCAAAGAAGAGTTAAGCCCAATACTCCTCAATGTGGTCCATAAAATAGAAACAGAAAGAACTTGCCCAGTTGTAGTTGGAAGGATTTTCTAGTCCAGTCCTGCCTGGCCCATGATCCTGCAGCTGCTAATAAAATAATCACTCAGAGGCTTGTTTACAAACCTATGGCTCAAGCTTCTTGATAGATAATTCTTATATCTTAAATTAATCCATTTCTATTAATCTGTTTTGCCATGTGTTCGGTGGCTTATCAATCTGTTTGTATGTTGTTCCTTTAGGGGTGGCTGCATTTACATGCCTATCCTTTTTCTTCCTATTTACCTGCTTGGATTTCTGCCTTCCTCTAAGCTTCCTTGCCATAGGTCAATGAAGCTTTATTTACCAACCAATCAAAACAACACATAGTCACAGCATACAGAAAGACATCCAACAGCACCTAGTTTGTTTTATGAGGCCACAATTACCCTGATATCCTTACCATATAAAGATGCAACAAATAAAGAAAAATAGAGACTAATTTCACTTATGAATATAGATCTAAAAATTTGCAATGAAATATATGGAAACCAAATCCAAAATTATTATCTACTGTGATCAAGTAGGCCTCATCCCTGAGATGTAGGAATTCTTCAACATAAGTAAATTTATACATATAATTCATCATATACAGACTGAAAGATTAAAAACTACATGATCATCTTATTAGATACAGAAAGGTCTTTGACCATATACAATACCCTTTATAAAAAAAAGTCATGAATAAGTTATGAATACAAAGGACATATATCAACACAATAAAGGACATTTACAGCAAGCCAATAGAAAGCATCAACTTAAGTGGAGAGAAATTCAAAGCAACTCCACTAAAATAAAAATAAGTGACAAGGTTGTCAATTATCTCCATTCCTATTCTATATAGGTCTCAATGTTTTAGCAAGAACACTAAGAAAACTAAAAGAGGCCAAGAGGATAAAATTTGGAAAGAATAAAATCAAAGTATCTTTATTTGCAGATGATATGATAATATATATAAATAACCCTACACTGGAGCACTCCTACAGCTGATAAACACTTTCAGAAAAGTATCTGGAAACAAGATGAACTCACAAAAATCAGTAGCTTTCTTATAAAAAAAATGACAAACAGTCTGAGAAAGAAATCAGTCAAACAACATCTTTCACAATAGCCTTAAATTATATAAACTACCCTGGGGGACTCTAACCAAACAAGTGAAAGACTTATATATAAAAAAGCTTTACCACACTGAAGAAAGAAATTGAAGAATATATCAGATGGAAAGATTTACCATACTAATAGATTAGTAGGATTAACATAATAAAATGGTAATTGGTAGAATTAATACAGTAAAATGATGATCATACCTAAAGCAACCTACAGATTCAATGCAATTCCCATCAAAATTACAACACAACTCTTCACAGATCTTGAAAGGACAATTTTCAGCTTCATAAGAAAACACACACACACACACACACACACACACACACACACACACACACACACACGATAGCTTAAAACTATCCTGAATAATAAAACAACTTCTAGAGGTACCACCATCCCCAACCCCAAATTGCACTACAGAGTGATTATAATAAAAAAGCATGGTATTCACACACACACACACACACACACACACACACACACACACAAAAAAAAAAAAAAAAAAAAAAAAAAAAAAAAAAACATAGATGGTGATCAATGGAACTGAACTGAAGATTCAGACATAAATCCACACACCCACAGATGTTTGATTTTTGATAAAGAGTCCAGAAATACACACTGAAAAAAAAGACATCTTCAACAAATGGCTCTAGTCAAACTGGATGGCTGCATGTAAAAGAATCCAAATATATCCTAATTTACCACCCTGCACAAAACTCAATTCCAAATGGAGGAAAGACCAAAACATATAACCAGATACACTAAACCTGATAGAGGAGAAAGTGAAGAATAGCTTTGAATGCATTGGCAAGGAAAAGACATTGTGAAGAGAATATTAGTACAGTCGCTAAGATTAATATATGGGATGTCATGAAACTGAAGAGCTTCTGCAAGGCAAAGGACATTTTCATTCAAACAAAGCATCAGCTTACAGATTAGTGAAAAGATTTTTTACTATACATTCAACAGAAGAATAATATCCAAAACATAAAAACACCTGAAAAGAAAAAAAAAAGAAAAGAAAAACTAGACGTCAAGAAAACAAATAACCCAATTAGAAAATGAGGTGTAGATATAAACAGAAAATTCTCCAAAAAGGAAATTAAAATAGCTGAGAGCACTAAAAGTAATGTTCAATATCCTGAATTATTAAGAAAATGAAAGCCGAAACATCTTTGAGATTTTATCTTACACCAGTCATGCCATGGTCCTGCTGAAGCCTGGGTTCAGGTCCTGAGACAGGGAAAGGGCTTTGGCTGAAGAAATGAAGTGTTCAACCACCAGGTGAGTTTCACAGAAGTGGCCATCCCTGAATAGTTTGAGACTTCTTTATTTACACTTCAAAAACAAGCATGTTTTCCCTACCCTCCAGCATTAACCTGTGGTAAAAACAAATATGTCAAATATGTTTTTTCCAAACTTTTATATCAAAACAACTTTTGACCCAAAAACAATGCTCAGCATTTTGCTCATTTGACTAAATATTAAACTAGACAAGTTCTGTCTCTACAAAGCTGAAAGGTGATAAACATAGGCACATATGTTTATCATTCAATATCATTCAAAACTTAACAAAGCATTTTTACAGAAATAGGGGTTATTCACCATAAACTGCCTGCATACAGTTAGCTTGTATTTCTCTAACTACTCCCTTGTCCTACAAAATGGTCCTGCACACCTAAGCCTCTCTGTAAGAAACCTAGGAAGCATCAGTTCCCAAATAATTTTAGGGAAAAATATTGGAGAAAAAATGGGGTTTTCAGGAATGATCTGTCCTATGCATGACTGACAAAGTGAAATTGAAAAATGCAGAGAGAGTCATCAATATTATGAGAAAGAAGAGAGTGTGCAAGCCGCATGGTCTCAGCAGCATCCTGTACTGTCCCTAGGTGGACTGGTTCTTGTCAAGTGAGAAACCATCTTCCTGGGTCTTGCCTCAGGGAGCTCTTTTGGATCAGCATTCATATGCTGATCCAAAACTAGGCCTTAGGGAGCTCAACACAGTCAGAATGCATAAGAAAAATAAAACAAATGTCAGCTCATGCTGGCAAGGATGTGATGTAAGGGAAACACTCATTCACAGCTGGTAAAAATGTAAACTTGTACAACCACTATGGAAATCGGAGTGGCAATTCTTCAGGAAGCTGGGAATCTATCTACCTTAAGATCCAGCTATATCATCTTTGGACAAATACCCAAAGGATGCTTCATCCTACCACAGAAACACTTGTTCAACCAGCTTATTAGTGTACTATTAATGACAGTGAGAAATTGGAATCCAAGATGTCCCTCAACAGAAGAATAAAGAAATGTGGTGCACATATACAATGGAATACTACTCAGCAGTTTAAAAAATTAAATCATGATATTCACAAGCAAATGGATAGGACTTGAAAAACTCATTCTGCCTGAACTATTCTAGATGCAGAAAGACAAATACAGTATGTATTATAATATATTATATTATATATATATATGTATTTTATATCTATAATATAATATATATAATTACCTGTTAACTCAATGATAACCAAGCTACAATCCATAGAACCACAGAGGTTGGATATAAAGTAAGGGATGAGGGGCTGGAATACATGAATAGATCTCCCTAAGAAAGGGAAGTAGAACATAGTTATGGATTGATGGGAGGAATAGAAAGGGAGGATCAGATGGGGAGGTGGTGGGAAAAGATAAGGGAGGAAATACAGGGAGAGACAGCTAAAATAAGGGCCATTTGAGGAGCAGTATGGAAATCTAATACAGTAGACATTTCCTAAAATATACACAATATGAAGGAAAATTAAATAAAATCCACGAATAATGGGAGAGGCAGAGCTCCAATAGGACATCTGTTGTCACCAAATGAAGCGTCTGGTACAGGGAATGGATTACATATAATTGAGTTTGATGGCCAAAGGGGTCCGATGGGAATCCCCAAACAACCCAGGATGTTGCCAAGACTATAGGTTGCTTTCCACAAACTGACAGCAAGGTCTTATTGCTAAAGATAATACCTATAAAACTGGTTGAACATGGAGAAATGAAATTGTGCCTACATAGAGCCTTCACCCCTTCTTGTTAGTGTCTTTGGTACAGGAAGGTACTCTGCAAACACTCAAAACAGAAACAGAAACATCAACTCAGCCACAAAACCTTTTGATCTACAGTGGGGTCCTGCCTGCAGGATGTGATAGAGCAATGGCGGCACAAAGCTTGTGGGGGTAAACAACCATTATCTGATTTGACTTAAGACCAACAATGTAAGATGGAACCCATACCGGCACACTGTGTGGGTGACCCAAAACCTGAAACTAGATGCCCCAGGGACTTAGGGTAAAACCAATACTATTCTACTAGAAGAACACAGCAATAAAATGACTCCTAATGACATTCATCTCTACTTATAGATCAGTGCCTTGCTCATCCACCATGAGAGACACTTCCTTCTAAAGCCGATTGAAAAAAATAATAGACACCCACAGCTGAACATTATTCAGAGAGTGAAAGACCTAAGGAAATATCAACCCTAAACATGGTGTCTCCATCAAATCCCTCCCTTCAGGGTTCAGGAAACCGTGTGGAAATGGAGACAGAAAGAATGTAAGAGCCACCCAGGAAACAAAGCCTTCTAATCAACATGATTTACACACATAACTTATCAACATGACTGACAGTACACACAGGATCTGTTAAACACATACGAACTCACAGGACTGGGGCAGTACACACAAGATTTATACAGATCTGCACAGATCTGTCCTAGAGTTGAAGTAGAAGTAGACAGATGCCCCATCCCTAATCAAGAAGCAATCTCCAAGTGATAACCACTTGCAAATGAAAATCTAGTTTTCTGCAAGGAAATCTCACTGGGGGAAACAAACTACTCTTTAGGCTAGGCTGCATCCCCAGCAGTAGATGCTCTCCAGAAAACTAACTCAATGGCATCTTTGAAGGTTCCTTGTCTCATGATGTAGTGTTATGACTCCAGTTTAGTGTCTTTATGGGATCCCAGGGTTTGCAAATGAGTGGGTCTCTGTGTCTGTACCTGTTTCTTACTCATTTTCTTGGGCTCTTTTTCCTGTTGTTTGTTTTGTCCTGTTCTGGTGTGTTAGTTTGTAGGGGTTTTTATTTTATTTTACTATTATCCCTCTGGAAGCCTATTTGCCATATAGTGAGACAAGAGGGGATGGATCCAGATGGGAAAGGAGGTGAAGAGGAAGTGGGAGGTGTAAATGTAGGGAAAACTGTAAATCAGGACATAATATGTGAAAAAATCTGTTTTCAATAAAAGGAAAAATGTTATAATAAAAAAAGTTGGTTTTTTTTTTTTTTTTTTTTTTGCAATTGCAGTGGAGAATGGGTTGCAATTTTAGTGAGGATTTCAATGTATCTGTAGGTTGCTTTTAGTAGGATAGCTATTTCCACAACACTAACCCTACTTATCCATGAGAGTTGGAGGTCTTTATGTCTTCTGATATCTTCTCAGTTTCTTTCTATAATGTCTTCAAATGCATTTTACTTTATTAGAGTAACTCCAAATAATTTTTGAGACTAGTGTAATTATTGAGAAAGTTTTCATTTCCCTGAGATCTTTATCAGTGTATTTTGTTGTATGTGAGTAGAAAGCCTACCGATTTTCATGTGTTCTTGAATTCAGTTTGCAAGTATTTCATTGAGATTTTTTGCATCTATGTTCATAAAGAGTATTGGTATGTAATTTTCTGTTTTCTGAGTCTTTATGTGATTTGGTATCACTCTAACCAATAGGATTTGAAATAAAATTTGAAAATATTCCTTCAATTTCTATTTTTCAGAATAATTACAGGAATAGTAATGTTTTATAATTTTATTTTATTTTTAAGATTATAATGCAATTATATCATTTCTCCCCTCCCTGTCCTCCCTCCAAGTCTTCCCAGACACCCATTTTTGCTCTTTTTCAAACCCATGGCCTCTTTTTTTTTTTCCAAGACAGGATTTCTCCATGTAGCTTTGGAGCCTGTCCTGGAATTCAGTCTGTAGATCAGGCTGGCCTCAAACTCACAGAGATCTGCCTGCCCCTGCTTTCTGAGTACTGGGATTAAATGTGTATGCCACCATAACCCAAATGAGGGTTAATTTACATCTTAAATTAACCCATTTTTATAAATCTATACTTTGCCAAGTGGCTTGTGGCTTACTGGTACTTTATGTCTTGCTTCTCCTGGTGCCAGTTAGCAGCATCTCTCTGCTCTGTCTTTCTTCTTCCTCTCTCTCTATTTAGAATGTCCCACCTAACCTTATTCTGCCTCACCAGGAAGTTGTTGAGCGTCCATGTAGATGGTAGAAACTCAGATGTTCTAAGCCGCCTTGCCAGCCCTTTAGAGTTAAACTTTCAGAAAGCAAAACTTGGAGGAAAAGCAGTTGTCTCATGCATTGGTGACCTTTAAGATTCAGATTTCATGTAAATACAACAATGATTATAAGATATATTTCAAAATTCTTGATACTCCTCCCATACACGTAGACATTGATTTTCCTTTGGAGGGTGCACTAGATGTAGTCCTTTCTTTTAAGGTGAAAACTATAATTTTTAGTAGAGAAATCTAAAAGACTGCTCCTGCCCTAGGTGATCATGGTTAACATCCCAGTAATAAAGCATTATATCACAGGATCCCTGATAGGAGACAGTGAGAAGGGTATGCCACCTTTGTGGTATATTTTCTAATGACGCATAAGACACATCTAAATGTCCAAAAAATACTAATATTCTTCAAAAGTGTCAAATTTATGCCAGACAGAAAGAGATGAAGAAATTGTCACCGAGAAGTAACTTCAGACATAATGATAAGTGCTACACGATGTCATATATTTATTGAATCATCAGTGAAAATTGGTAAAAACACCAACAAAGACAAATCTCTCCATTGATATTATTGTACCCACTATCAACTTTCTGTTACTAATAGATATACTGTGGTTATATAACTTGATAACATTTGGGGGATTATTCATGAGTGACACAAGGATATGTGTGATTTTTCTCTACTATTTTTATAACTTTTTGTAAACATAAAAGTATTTCAAAATGCCAGTTTAATAAACCATGTTTCTCTGTGTTATAACAAAGCATTCTCTGTAAAATTTAACTTTCCTTTGCTTATATCCTATTAGCAATTAACATAACAAAACAATCCATTTACTCACATAAAACATCATTTTTTCCATTTCTTACTGAGTTAGTAATATAAAACAAGGAACAAGAATTCTATACCAAGTACAGATCTTGCTATTAGAAACTATGGTCTGTATTCTACAAAAAAAAAAAAAAATGTTTAGTTATTGCTATTGTCAATGTTTCCTTAATTTTCCTTTCTTTTGGTGAAAAACACTGTGGTTTTCCTTGAGAAACCTATCTTTCCTACGATCATTGGTTTATTTAGTGTTGAACAGAGACAGAGTCAGGAATAGATATTAAGTTCACATAACCCATATGTCTGGGTCAGCCTAGTCATGGGTTCTGGGATGAACAAATCTCTTCCTGTGGGATAACCCTGAGGCAGTTTCTCAGTGTACTTACCTGGTATTATTGATACAACCTTAATCATGGAGCTCACAGGGTAATATACAGAGTCTGAAGATTCATCACAAACAAAAGCAGATCCAAAGGACAACATGAAGAAGAAGAAAATTACTGGGCTGTAGTGACAGTTTTAAGCAAATTCATTTAGCTATGTCTTAAGATCACCAGCTTCTTAAAAACTGACCCTAACTTCCCAGTTTTAAGGAAAAAAATACTTTTCTTCTTTCTATTTTTCTATCTTTAAGGGGTTAGAATTAAATTAACGCAATGTATAACAGAAAAGGTCCTTTAACTCATCTCTGTAACACAGGATGAGGTAATCCAGAAGCACTTTGCTTCCCTCTTAGACAAGAGACATGATTTATCTTCAGCCTACTGATTTATTCCATACACATTCCATTTAAAGGTGAAGTACAAATTGACAATCCCATCCTTCTTTACAGTCTCACACAACACAGAAGATATTACCAAGGAGCCCATACCCATAATGTGTGTTCTGGTAAAGAAGGATACATTCAATCAAGGCATAAAAGCAAAAAAAAAATAACTATATGGGAAATATTGAGTACCCAGAGAAATTATTGGGAAGCATAGAAAAATTATCCTCCAAAACTTATAGAATCTAAATCAAGAATTTCTATAACCTCATACTGATATCAACAAAATTCATTTCTAGTTTTGGAATTAAATTTTTAAGCTACAAAAATAAAAGGGTGTATATAAACAAGATACTAAGCACATACAACCATGGCCCTGCATTTGTACTCACAGGAATTCAGCAGAAGCTACATGAATTAAGAAAAATGTGCACACCCAACCTGCCTTCATGTGCAGTCTTTGACTTCAGTTCCAATCAATTTCCCCAGTTAATCTGAAACGCCATATTAAGTATATAAGTCATAATTCAAAGTTTAAAAAGACTTGATTCTTATACATTGAGTCATTTCATGGCATAATTAAGAGGAGAATATGTGCTATTGAGACTTCTCTCAATTGAGAATACACTGGTGAATTTCCGACTTTGAAGACTACGTCAAGTATGATAAGATCACAGCCATAGCATGCAGGTGACAATTTTAAAATCAAGTCCCTTGGATTCCTTTTCAAATAAATCAATTTAGTATTTCTTACATTTCTTCCTCTTGACAAACTCTGTACCCTCTCTTGCCCTAATTTACCCAAATGATTCACAAATTAAGTTGCATCACTCGACATGGAAGATTTACAAGGGGGTGATATGAGGACTGGCAGATGTTTCCCAGTTCGCTCTCTGAGAGAGAAGGGCATGCGGAAATGGCACTGGTTTGAGTGACATTTGGAGTAATGGCCTGCCATTCGGCTGGCACTTTTAGTGTTAAGCAAGTGATCTGCAAAGTAAAGTGGATTCACAGTTAGAGTCAGCACCAGTGCACAGGTCGCCCGTAAAAATAGAAGATTCCATTATTCTTCAGGCTCCCTAGAGAGGGCAAGGTCTCCAGCATCATTACCAGGACTAAATCTGACTTTTCTACCTCCCCTAATTTCCTCCCAGTAATTATAGGTCAAGCACTCTTTTGTAAATTATAAAACCTTTGTTCTTATCAAAAATGAATAGCTGAGGAAAAAATTATAAAAAGAGTGGAAGGAAAAAAATTTCAATTAGAAAACCAAGCTAATTTGGTATGACCAAAGACTGTCAGGCATACTGACAGTGCTCTATTATGCAGTCATTTGGGCTCTTTCAAATTAGTTATGTTAATGTCCTGTGAGTGAATGTAACACTTGGATGGGACAAGATTTCTGCAATTAATTTCTGCAGTCAGTGGAGAGACAAGCAAATTTATTTTCCCCCTCTCTGGGAATTGGTAGTGGAGGGTGTGAGGTAGTGAAAGTGCATTTAGGAACAGAGTACAAGCTAAACACAAGCCCTAAATAAAGCAGAAACAATGGGAGCCAATGCCTCCTCATTCATTCAATTGACAATGTTTTGCAGCTTAAACCTGTTTTATTAATTATGTTTGACATTTCCTTAATTAGTTTCATTTACACCAAATCAATCCCTACTGCTGTATGGCATCATTTATCATTTTGAAAAATTTGCATACTGAGTGCTGACTTTTCCTACTTAATTATACATTAAAAGTGTCAAGCGTGCTTGCTGGCTGGCATTATCTGCGGCAGAAAGGTTTGTGGCTGGACGGTGATGGTATTAATCATTAAGAGCCCCCAAGTGCTGCCGGGTAATATCTGGGGAGTAGAGTGGCTCTCATTTTAACGCTAGAGAGCAGAAGTGCTTTTGTAAAATGACCCAGAGCAAAAACAAAATAAATGACCTAAAACATCCGGTGTACTGTAGTGCTCTTTTCCTTCAATAAAAATATGCTTTGGTGGGAAGGTTTCTTATTAACTATTCATTTTCTGTAGATTTAAACACTGTGAATACACTAAATAGTAAATTTGGGGTCTCTGCTTGGACTTGAAAAAAAATGATATTTGGTTTGAATATATAGAAGTCACTGGAGAGCACACATTTTGATATACAGCAACTCAGATGTGTGACTTTACAAACGAAAGCTTGAAATATGGCATGCTATTAATACAGGGATGGATATTGCTCATTTCTTTTCTACTTACAACTGTCGATGAAAAAGTGACTATTCTTCATTGAACAACATGAAGCAAATGAACACAGAATATGACTAACAAAACTAAGTCTAACTTCACCTGTATGCCCTTCATTAGATTTAATATAATAGAATTTTCAGAGATCAAAATAATATGGCACTCTATAGTTTTTTAGTATGAGGCATGATTGTGAACAACTGTAATGAAAGAGTTAACAAGAAACCTGTTTTTAAATTGTATACCAACTATGCCTTTATTCATGTCAAAACCCAAACTTACTACATTTAATATTCAAATTCATTTTCAAATGCCTGCCCATTAACATAATATATGCCATTTTGCAAGCCTGGTCAGAGAAATCTGTAACTAAATAATTTTCAAGTTTCCTTCATATCAGATGCATTATATGCAGTGTGAAATTATTTTCCCACCCTATCCCTTTGGTGAACAGCAGTAAGGCAACACACAATATAGCGGACATTACTGAAAATGCAGTTCATTCCTTAGGAGCTACTATATATGCAAGAAAGCTTATAATTGCTCATATTAAGAGAGTATCTAATTGCATGGCTTGTGTACAACTATACAGTTAATATGAAGCTGCAGTATAATATTATTTAAAGCTTAGAGAAGAATGTATATGGTACAATTATATTTATGCAAATATAAATAACTCATTTTGTTTTCCCTTAAATATGGTATGTTTTTAATAAAGCCATCATTAAATGTGCTTTCTTCACATCAACTTAATTAAGCAACAAAAACATGAATCTAATTTAAATGCATTATGTTAGAAAAGAACAAAATGATTCATGTGTGTATAGGCAATTCTGTTTATGTTTTAGAAGAATGTTGGTCAATGGTACAATTTTACCATATCGTGTATTTCTTAACTTTTTATTACACTTATTTACCTTTATTTTGAAAGTTTAACCTGTTTATAATGAATTTTGACCCTTCTCACCCCTTATCACCATGAAGTAGTCTGTACTCCTAATGATGTCTATATTTGTAACCTTCTAAATTTCAGGTCTCTAAATTTACACTTATATTCTTTCTTGCCATTTCAAGTTATAGTTCTTCATTTCACTTAATGATATTTTTAAAAAGATAAAGACTTTTCTTCACTGAGAAGGAATAAAATGTTATAAGTAATAACAAATGTGATATTAATAGGAAACAGTGTATTTAACAGTTACTATGTAGCAACACTGCAAATTAATAGTGTTTTAGTTTACTGTCTTAACCCCTCTTGATAGCTCCTGATAAGCTTTACAGTCTGAAGTAACTAGTGTAAGATCATAGGTCGTTCAGTATCACAGGACACTTCTCTCCCCAGCATCATGTTCACAGAGTTGTACTACATATACTTACAATGTTCCACAAGCCTCAGAATCCACAAACTTGTGGAAAACTGCTCTTTGATGGCATATATCTTGATGCATGTGCACACCAGATTTTTGGCTCTGATTGGCATGTTTCATTCTTCCACTGACCAACAGCACCTCTTTGAGCAATTTACTTCAAGTTTTTGTAACTCTTGTCTACAATTGGTGATGGAGTGCCAGTTGTATGGAGTTGTTGGAGAAAGTTCTCTGTTCTCATAGGAGGTACTAAGTGGCTCATTCTTCTACAATAAGATGTAAAGTGCTAATTAAAATTTAGTTCTTTGATGAGACTTAAGCTATTCTTTGCTGGCTTTAGTCTCCACAAGAACCTAGAAGACAATGAACACCTAGGAAGAACTTGATCAAGAGTGGAAGGCGTTATTGTATTGAGCAATGCAATTGATGACCTCCTCACTACCCTGTCTGCAGTCCTCATCATTCGCACACTCTATCTGGAATCTCTGAGTAAATACTTATGTTTTTCTTATCTAGTATTTCTCTGTTTCCATATGCTATGAGCGGGCCTGGGGTACATCTAATGCTTACTGACCAGTGAGCTCCCTTGCTATAAATGGAAATAGGATAGTGGCTGACAATATTTATATTAAGAATTTAATCATACTTAATTCTAACAGTTAAACCCAAAGGGAGTCTCCAGACATAACTACCATTCTCCACAAACAGCATCACCCATATTATGTGGTTACATAATCATAGAAGTGAAAACCTGATCCAGAGTCAAAGATGAGATTTACTCAGAACATTTCATTTCTGACCTCAGAATTTCAGAGATCATTTGAATTTATCAAGGTAGATTCTTCTTAGCCTTATATTTCATTACACATATTTAAGAGTGAACCTTTGGTGTACAAATGGAAACTCAAATAATCACAAATGAAATAAGCATATGCATGTATGAATCATATAAACATAAGGTCAGTGTATAGCAGCCCATACATCCTTACATCCTTACATCCATACATCCTCAAATGCTTCTCTATGAGCACCTCCAGGTGCCTGTGGCCTTTCAACGCATGAACTGTATAAGAATATTTGTGGGCATATTCTACAACTCAGAAATGCTCTGCTTGTTTAAAAAGAATTAGCAGAACTCATTTACTTGGATCTTACAAGATTCATTAACCTTTGTCTTCCTTTAGAAACTAGAAACTGTTCTGAAACTGACATTGTCATTAAAAACCAATAGGAAGTCACCATTTTTAAATTAAAGTCATTAGATAAGTTTCAAGAGTTAAAGAAAGATTAAGAAAAATTCAAATGAGAAAAATAATTTTGCTTTGGGTATAAAAAAGATCCCAAGAGGAATTCCCCAAGTTTTGTTAGAAAGTACTCTTAGGTGATCAGAAACTCTCTATGAAATTACAATCCAGAGTATATTAAAGAATTTAACTCCTTCATACCTGACAATGAAACAACTTTTAAATAATAATGACATGATTACACACACACACACACACACACACACACACACACACACACACACTCACACACACACTAATGCACAGTAGGAAAATGTATTTAACAATGGCCATTTGAATTACCACATTACCCTGCACATACTATGACTCTTTACTGAAAGAAATGTTAAATGATTACCCCTAACTCAAGTGTAGAAGTAGAAGTCATAAGCAATGAAAGTGTGAACTTAATACCCTCGCTTCATGGTATCGCTAGAAGAACACTTTGACTTAAGAATACTGGTTATCAATGAGAATATCATTTTCATTAGCATCAAGATAGAAATTTCACCAGTAATTTCCTACGTTGTCACATCCCTGCTGCCATTTGTCAACGCACTATCAATACACCTTACGAGAACTCTGCTCACAGTGAACATCCAACCCCTAACCAGCGCTCTGATTATTCCTTCTCTGTTTGTATACCTGCAACGAAATTAAGATTTTTTTTGAATAACCGCTATCATTTTGCAAGTTTCCATCTCACTAACACTCTCGCTTCATGCATGAGTTGCCAAAACCACTTTCAAATATCTCTTCTGGGCTTTCTGCACTTCAAAGCCTTTTAACGGACATTTGCTCTACTCTGGGATACTCTGCCACCTGCTACTGAACATCCAAATGTACTAATTTTTTTTTCTGAAAATTGGAAAAATATCTATTTTTGTCTACTTTCTTATTATATTTCCAATATTATTTATTACTATATACATACTCTTTTGTACATATATATATGGGTATGTTTGTATATGTGTGCACGTTTCTGCCCATGTGTGTCCATGTGTCTGTGTGTGTTCATGTATGGGTGTATATCCATGTGTGTGTCACGTGTGTGTCAGTGTTTGTGTGTGTGTGCCCCTCCTCTAATTAGATTGTAAGTGTAACTTACTTTTAAATCTCTGGGTCTTCATCTACATTGTAAGTTCCTTAGTAGTTAATACAATGCTCAGAAAGTTTCCTGATTCACAATCCACATGAGAAATTCTGTTTGAATATTAGGTAAAACAAGCCTTTGCCTTTTATTTATTGGTTTTTACAGGAACAGATAAAATCATGATATAAAGATAAAAAGAAAGTATTTGTTAAAAGTGTTTAATCTTTTCAATAAGTTGTCATATCAATAAACTCAAAGAATTTTATTTGGAATTGAGGTAAATATGCTATCAATTAATCTATATGTGATTGCTGTTATAAAACATTCATATTTAAAAACAGATGCACCTGCTCTCAAATCTTTCAATTAAATAGCTTAGTCACAGGAAAACAATCACAGAATGACTTTTGTCAGCTGTGTAACCTAGAATGTTTATAATTCTGCTTCAAGAATGAGACTAAATCAGACCTTCCTCTATACAACATTTTTAAATGGACACAATAGAAATCAGAAAACTTTTCCATTATCACAACTGGGGTGCTGCTGAAACAGGTGCACGTCATATTGTGCTTCAGATACTTCAGGCATCATAATTGCAAGTTATTTAATCCAGCTCAATGTATTTCTAAATCCCTGAATCTGCAAAATGCAAGCACAAGTTGTAAGTAATGAAATGCCAATAGTCAGCACCAGCTCTGAAATCATGTATTTATACAAGTAACAATATATGGACTGAGAATATATAAATAATTGAAAAAGAAGCCAGAGGCCATGAATTTGAGATCAGGCTGGGGGAAGGGAGTGTCAATATGTAAACATACAGACATGGTTTTGGAGAAGAGACAGAAAGAGGAAAATCATGTGATTATTTTAATTTTAAAAAAATTAAAAGAGATGAAACTAACCAAAGGAAACATATCATAGCCAGAGCTTTGACCAATAATGTTTTATTAGATGAGTATGCAGCAGTCCCACACAAGAAGCCTAAAATGGTGTTATAGTAATGTTGACAGTTTTGATTTTTATCTTGAATGGATAGCCATATACATTAGCTTAGTAGAAATGTGTGTGTGTGTGTGTGTGTGTGTGTGTGTGTGTGTGTGTAATAACTTTGTTTTTTTACCAGAGTTAACCTTTCTCAGTTTCTCTATTTTCTATGAGAACAGATAATGAATTAAAAAAGGACAAAGAATGACAAAAGAGAAAACAGACAGATTATTATGTTAAGTAAAGTAAGGCAGATATGAGAAGATACACCTTGTTTTCTCTCACATCTGAACAGGAATTTAAAAAAAGAAAATAAAGCATACAAGTGAATGAGGCACTATAGGATAGAGGAAGAGGCCTCGGGAAGGAAAGAATGAAAGAACACGATGGGGAGGCACATTCAAAATACACTCAGAGCACTATGAAAACAGCACAATGAAACTCCTTAGTATGTGTGTACACTTAGTATAGATGAGCCAATTTTTAAAATAATAGCATGAGTAAATATTTATCACACCCATTGAATGTAGTGATGTGTTGTGTCCTCCAATATACTGTGTCTCCCAATAAAATTTACCTGAGGATCAGAGGAAAAGGCCAGCCTAGTAAACATAAAAGTCAAAGAATGGTAGTACATGCCTTTAATCCTATCACTTGGGAGGCAGGGATCTGTCTGGATCTCTGTGAGTTCAAGGAGACACTGGAAACAGCCAGGCATGGTGGCACATGCCTTAAATTCCAACGTTAGTTAACCATGGAGGTCTGGAGGTCTGCATCGACAGACAGGAAGTAACAGAGCTGGGCAGGAAGACGAAGTAATGCAGCTGGACAGAGAGAGCAAATCAGATGGCAGAACAGCAAGACATATAGGCATGGGTAGGCAGGAAGTATCTCACATTTGGAAACTGCAGAGTTGGTGAGGTGATGTTAGCTGTGGCTTTCCCTATTTCCCTGATCTCTCAGGTTTTTACCCCTATTCCTGGCTCTGTGTTTTTTTTTTTTTTTTTTTTTTTTTTTTTTTTTTTTTTTTTTTTTTTATTAAATAAGACTGTTTAGAAATTTCATCTACAATTGAAAAGTTATCAAGAAGAATAATCTTAAGACAAATGCTATACACAGAAAATGTTTTGAGGTAAATATCATTACTAACTTTAAAGATTTTCGTTTAAGTGTTCATTATCAAAATGGATTGATAAGTCTCTCCTAGTACTCTGTTGCTGGTTTTTTTTTTTTAAGTTAGTTGTATTAGTTTCAAGAGGAAAAAGAAAGATGAATACATAAGCAAAATGTCCCAAGAATATCCCAATACTAGTACTCAGTACCCAAGCTGTCCCTCTCTCTCACTTACCACGCAGTACTAGAGAGAAACAACAGTTCTCTAACTACTGTGAGCAAAAGTTCAAAAGCTGACTGTCACAGTTTATGACACACACCCAGTTCTAAGCCAAAATGGAGGTCAAGAGGAAGTCAGCATATTCCTTGTCCACACCTGAGAAACATGGCAGCCTCCTCTGAACAACAGGAGATTGATTGACACATCAGAAGCAAATGAGCCAGCAACAGGACACTGGCTGCTATGAGAGCTCCATCACCCAAAAACAAAAAATCCGTGCAATTTCTAAACTGCAACTGTGTTACAAGCTAGACCATAACTTTGTTTGATCAAAATTCCTGAATTATAATCAGATCTTGCTAAATGAACAATATTTAAACACAACCCAAAATATAATATGGAAACATAAACTCTTTGTGTTTATTATACTTTTGAAAGCAGTTAGTCTTGGGCATTTTATGAAATGTGATAAGGCACTGTGTGTGGGGGGGAGCAGAGAATGATATACCACCTCTTTTTGAGATAGTGTCTCTCACTAAACTTGGAGTTCAGTAATTCAGTAAGATTACCTGGCCAGATAGTCCACGGCTCTTCATTTCCATCTCCCCAGGGCTGAGGTGATCGGTACACATCATTACACCCAGCTTTTTTGATGGGTGCTTAGGATCCAAACATAGTCTTCATCATTGCATATTGAACACTTTACTGACTGAGTCATTACCTTAGCCTGATTTTGTACATTAATATTAAATAACTACATGTATATAATCATCAAACAAAATAATATATAAATTTCTTTACAATAATGTATGTTTTTAAAATGTATACATGAATGTATTTATATATACATGTACATAATATAATTATACATGCATATGTGTGATATATATTTTGTATATGCACAAATAATATTGAGGGAAGTTACAAGTTATAATTCATTGTAAGTTTTTTTTTTTTTTGGTTTTTCGAGACAGGGTTTCTCTGCGTAGCTTTGCGCCTTTCCTGGAACTCACTTGGTAGCCCAGGCTGGCCTCGAACTCACAGAGATCCGCCTGGCTCTGCCTCCCGAGTGCTGGGATTAAAGGCGTGCGCCACCACCGCCAGGCCTGATTGTAAATTTTAAAGGAACTAAATGAAAGGAATTTGATGACCCTAAAGTCAGTGACCAGTGTGGAGCTGGAGATCCTAATTACTCTGATTTATAGTACTATATTCTATGTGTGTTCCAAATTATCACCCATGCTCTATAAATACATATAATTATTATACATAAGTAAAAGCTTAATTTTAAAAGGCAATTACAAAGTACAATATCAGGGTTAACATTTAAACTAGGAATTCAAGCTTTTGTATGGAATTTCAGTTATGTTGATACTGGGAATCAGGTGCCTCTGACAAACCAGAGCCGATAAGAGAAAAATCTGAAGGAGCCAAACGTGATAAGAATTCTATCCTCAGCAAGACTGTATGTTAGATGAATGCCCATGATTTATTCACTGACGGTCTAGAATCCAGATGCATGACCAGATCCAGGGGAGTAAAGGATACATTGAAAACTGACAAACGGCACTGTATTAAAATGGTGCTTAGGGCAGGTAACAGCCTCACTAAGGAGAAAAAACTCAGAGAGAAAATACTCCACTTCTCATCACAACCTCCACTTGGGCCCGAGAAAGGAAATGTTATAAAGAATTTCTCTGAGCTCCCCAGCCTAGCAGAGGAGGAGGTCAAGTATCCTATTGAGCAGGGAGCAGCGGGACTCTGGAATGATGAGAACAGGAGAGTGCTATGACGTGGTGGTTTGCCAACAGAGCTGGATACTGGGAAACCCAAAGAACTGACTCTCTCTGGAGCATACTTGTAAAATGTGACTTATCGGGAGACAAACAGAAATGCTGAAATAGGACTTGAACTTTTGCCACTTAATAGCAGTGTGACATTGTATGAGTCAGGAATTGTCTCTGTGTATGTGTCCACATCTGCAAAATAGAAATAGTAATGTTGTATTATCAATGTGATGATACAGTTAATAGGCTTCTCAGATACCTAAGTATCTATAATTATGCACCCAAACTAGAAACAACTAACTGAAATTTGTTAGGTTACTAAGCACTTGCTGGGGACCGTTGATGTAGGTGGTTTAATGTGAAAAGTAACTAATCCTTCCCCACAGGATCACCATGAAATACATATTGTTATTTCTGTTTGTACTGAAAAGGTAAGTGGGGTGGAAATCACCTTTCCAATGTTCCAGCAGAAACACAGTAGCATTTGAAGAGTTGGAGATGTTTACTGATGTACAGTTGAGTACATGGACTGTTCATGTTCATTTACTGGAGAAGCTAAGTAGCCTTAAAATAATATAAAACACTATTCAGCACTAGGAAAATATAATTGGCAATTGTTACTGTTCCTGGAGTCATCACAGCTCTTTACCTACAGATGAGAAGGACTGGTAGATAAGCAAAAGTTCTGAATAAAAATAACTAATTGCGCATGACATGCCAATTAAGTGTGAGTTGTATTTACTGTATTTAGTTGCATGACATATGGATTTTCTCTCATTTTTTGGTAAAGTATAATTTCAACAGTGCAGCTTAGGATCAATTTTTAAAAATATTTTATCTTTGTTCATTTACACTGCAATAACACTATAACATAAGCTGAATGTTTTACAAAATATAGAAAGATATTCCTCACAATTATGCGGGCTGAGAATTCAAAGATTAAGACATCAGTAGGTACAGTGTTTGCTGAAGGTCTTCCCTTATTCTCAGATGGTGCCTTTCTCTCAGGTCTTCAGTGATGGAAGGGAGATTCCCTTGATCTGGTTTCATAAGGACACTGTACTCATC
Organism: Peromyscus leucopus; assembly: GCF_004664715.2. Classification (NCBI taxonomy): domain Eukaryota; kingdom Metazoa; phylum Chordata; class Mammalia; order Rodentia; family Cricetidae; genus Peromyscus; species Peromyscus leucopus. The sequence goes on along the minus strand of NC_051072.1, from coordinate 67,163,184 downwards.
CACTCATCAGGTCTTTGCCCTTGAGAACCAGTCATCTCCTCGAAGACGCCATATCCTACTTCCATCACTCATAGGGGGCTAGGACTTTAACCCATGAATGTTAATGTAGTATCTGGAAAATCTAGTTGACAGGAAAGAAGTGTTTGTCTTGGGTAGTCCTGTGAAGTCTGTGTTCATTGTTGGCCATCCTTATAACAAAATTGCAGAGATAAATAAAGTATTAGTTCACAGTTTCACATATTTGAATCTATGATTGAAAGACTCCATTGCTTTAGGCCAGTGATAATTAACAGTGTCAAGGAGTAAGTGGGAGAATAAAACTGCTCACGAGGTGGTTGCTTAGAGGCAAGGGAGGAGGCAGGAAACAAAATATGCCTGTCAGAAACACATCTGAAATGACTTGCTCCGTCCAACTAGGCCAAATTCTCAAGTTCTCACTGACTCCCAATAGCCTGTTAAGCTACAAATTCACAAACAGGTGGATCCACGTAGTAAGAGCATGTATGATGTGATAATCTTCAAAGTCCCCAGCTCCTGACATTCCTAAACTGAGGATCACATTCAACACAAGTCTATCAAAGTACGTTCTACATCTGAACATGAACAGTCAATGTACTCAACTGTAAATCAGTAAAAAACCAATGTCTCATTTTTGTATTTAGTTCCATCCAAAACCATTTTGATTATGACACTACTCTCACAAAATAGTTACTGAATCACTAAATTTGGTGTTTAACTTAACAGAGATTCTCAGGAATTATTGCTTTATACCCATATCTCATTTCAAATTGATTTTCTTTTAGAAATTATAAAGAAATGATAATTGTGTCTAAGGTATACAAAGATGTTCTAGTTATCCAAACTGAATAGGAAATAGAAATTTTCATCCTAAATAAAGACCAATTATAACAATGATTTACGACTCCTTAGCTTTAATTTTAAGAATTATAAACTTTATAGGATGCAGTTTGGTGCTCAGTTAACTCTTAGAAAATGATAAATGAATCAATAAAGGAGTACAATAAGGCCATTTATTTTAACTTAAAATTTCCTTGCCGGGTGGTGGTGGCACACGCCTTTAATCCCAGCACTCGGGAGGCAGAGGCAGGCGGATCTCTGTGAGTTCGAGGCCAGCCTGGGCTACCAAGTGAGTCCCAGGAAAGGCACAAAGCTACACAGAGAAACCCTGTCTCGAAAAATTAAAAAAAAAAAAATTCCTGTTAAAATGTCACTCTTAGATTTTTTTAATGTTAAATAATTTTATAATTTAGATACTAGATTAAAATATTAGTTAAAAATTTAATTGCAAAGCTGAAAATAGTAATATAATTTAGTAGAGGTAAGTTTATATAATTCATATTCTTAGTAGTCAAAATTCAGCTAAGGCATATTTCAACTAAATAGTACCTAAAATAACTTTAATCTTGATTATCATTTTTCTTGCTAATTTTGACATTTTCCAAAGATATAATATAATATTTATTTTAACCCAATTTAAATGTTTTTTCATTTCTTTCTTGTAGTGATGTATTGTGTACCCTAAAAAGTTTATCTGAAGGTCAGAGGAAAAAGCCAGCCATTACATTAAACATAGAAGTCAGGCAATGGTAGCCCATGCCTTTAATCCTATCACTTGGAAGGCAGAGATCTGTTGGACCTCTGTGAGTTCAAGGCCACATTGGGAACAGAGCCAGGAGTGGTAGCATACACCTTTAATCCTAGCACTAACCATAGAGGTGTGGAGGTCTGTACAGACAGACAGAAAGTGATGTAGCTGGATGGAAAGAGGAAATGAGATGGCAGAACAGAAAGGCATATGGGCATGGGTATACAGGAAACAGGTCTCTTTGGAGACTGAGGTGTCGGTGAGGTGAGGTTGTCTGTGGTTTTTCCTATTCTTCTGCTCTCTCAGTTTTTCACCCCAATATCTGGCTCTGGGTTTTTTATTAATAAGACCATTTAGCAATTCATGTTACCCCTTCTCTCTTGCTCTTTTGCTGAGAAAGATATGGAAATTTTCCTGACTTCATTTTATTTCTAAGGGAAATTAACCCTTAATTAAGCATAAAATTTATGATATTTTAAATTTACATATAAGAATTTCTCGGTAACAATTTTGTTGGCACTGAAGATACAAATGGCAAACTGTCCCCTTTAATAGCCATTTTGTAAACTGTCATTTTATGTATTTAACTTACACTGGGAATGTGTGATTAAAAATCAAAATTAATCAATATTAGTCACTTCTGATATGATTGTTATCTCCAGAGTGTCTTTTGCTACTTCCACTACCAGCTTGAGATGATTCACAGAGCTGATAGTGGAATACATTTCCCAGGCTCCCACACACAGGCCTGGCTCTCTGTCGTAATCATCCTTTCATAGCACAGTTTGTGGGTCTCTGAAATGCAGCTCTTGGTAGCTCTATCTGTACTCAAATGAAGTGATATTGAATTTCTATTATGCATGTGACTTGCAAACCTCGCAGCTCTCCATAAAGATTTTATTCACACAGCAGATTTGTTGTGACTTAGATAGTTTCAGACAATTTTAGATTTGAATGGACATGGCAGGATCTGAAAGAATAAAAGAAATATCAGGAGAAAAAAAACATATAGATCTCAATGATATATTAACAGCCTGCAGAACAAAGCAAAGAATGCCTGTGGTTGTGGTAAACAATACCTACAAACGTGTCTTTGAAGGCCATCTCGTGGGGACAAATCTTTTTATATTGCATATGTGAGTTTGGGATGGAACTCAGCAACACTTTCATCCTACAAATTAACTTTTGATAAAGCCTGTTCCTTATATAACTTTCATGTTTTGAAATAAATTGTTCATAATAAGACATATTCTAGTTTCATATACTTTCCCATTGGTCTAGGTCATAAACACAAAATAGAAAATAAACACAATTGCAAACAAAACTTATTCCACAAGTGGAATTTGGAAGATTTAATTGGAAAAGGAAGAAAAGCAATTTTTAGTAGAAATAAAAGATATTGAATTCAAATATTGGTGAAGTTAATTCATGATAAAGAGGAAAGTTATGCTAATATATTCAAGTAAAAGTGAATTAAAATGGCATTGTTTTAAGTATTAAGAGTGCACTAATTATCAAGTATAATTTGGGCACTGCAGAAACAGCATTGAGCATCACAAACAACACCACTATCCCCCAGAACTCACAAGGGAAAACATTTAATAAAGAAGCAAGTAGTTAAATAATACTGAGTGGTAACAAGTGTGATGATGAATATGAAATATAGCCATGTGGTGTATTGTGTTCCCCAAAATATTGTGTACCCTAATAAATTACTGGTCAGAGAACAGACAGATAGAACAAAGCTAGAAAATGTGGCATCACACTTTAATCTAGCATCAGAGATAGAAATCCCTGATCTTGTGAGTCAAGGCCATGAAATAGCAAGCATGTGAACACGCTTTAATCCAGAAGAGCTTTAATCCAGGATGGTGTAGAAAGCAGGAGATATATAAGGTGAGGTGAAATAGAAGCATTTTGCTGGTTGGCTTTTGCTGTTAAGCATTTTGGCTGTTAGCATTTGCGTTAAGCTTCAGGCTTTCGAGCAGCAGTTCAGCTGAGAGCCATTGGATGAGATCAGAGGCTCCAGTCTGAGAACAAGACAGCTAAGAATTGCAAGTGAGATAGCTGTGCTTATTCTGTCTCTCTATTCAGTTTCACCCCATACTGCTCAGTTTTTTTATTAATAAGAACTTTTAAGAATCCTGCTACATAGCATGTGGCAGAATATGCCTTTCATAGAGGCACAGTAGGAGAGGTCAGTAAGTACATCCTTGACAGCCAGGGAAAACCTTAGAAACAAGATGACGTGAGCCAAGTCAGAGAAGAAGAAGGCATTTTCAGAGTTTCCCCGTGGGTGGAGAAAGAAGGACCCATGGAAAACACCTACAAAATTCCTTCTCTGTTGTAGCTATGCTATTGAAAAGAATTTCTTCAAATTACATATTTTTTTTTTTTGCTTTAAAATGATTTTAGCCTTTGCAAGAAAAGCTGGTAGTAAAGTAAAGAAGAAAGGGGGGTGGGATATGAAATATTGTGTAATCAGTAAATCAGTATACTAGTAACTGAAAAAAGAGAAGAGGGAAAGCACACTTATTAGTGTATGAGAAGAGTAAAAATGTTCATTCTGATAAATGGTAAGAATGGAATATCTAAGACAAATGGGGCATTTAATTATGCATTTTTGGATTTTTCTGGCCCTAATTTAATCAGCTACTTCCTTCACCATTGTCTTTTCTATTTTATGAGTACTGGTAATGTGTTCAATTTCTATCAGCATGTATTTTAAGTGAACTACTAGCTGTTAACATAACAGTAGTCATTGGTTCTGTGGAATTCTGATCACTGAATCTCAGCGTTGTCTCCCATTCCTTCTCCTTCCCTTTAGCTCAGCTTCCAGAAATCCCCGTGATACTCAACTCTTCTCACGTCATAATACACATGATATATTATACCATACTGGGATGTTAGTGATGCATTCATCATATTTGAAAAGAAAGGTATTTGTCAATGTGAAGTAACGTATGTCTACGTAAGGCATTTCAATCATCTAGTCACCTTAGTAGAAAAGGTAATTCTAAAAAGATACCATATTACTGCCTTGCAAATCACACCATTATCCAGCCATGAAGTAAGTTTGACTTTTGACATAAATTTGGTGTGAGTTTTGTTCCAGAAACTTAAATAAGCTTCTTAAGTTTCTTTGGAGGAGCTTTGATTAAGTTTGTAGATAAATTCAAAAATTAAGTGATCCGTCATACATTTTTTAAGCTTTCTTTAAAGTAGAATTTGTAATCAAAGAATTATTTTCACCTTAATAGCTATCAGTATTTTTAGCTTATTCTTGGAGAATTTTATGCATTTATTTATTTATTTATTTATTTTGGTCAATATCCAGCCTTAGTACCTCCACTTTAATTCTTGCCATACCCCTCATAGTCAATTTTCCTCCAATCTCCATGCACTCTTCTTTTTGGCCACTGAATTCAGTTAGTGCTAAGAGTGTGTTGAGCCATCCACCAAAGCTTGAAAAACCTACTTGGGGCCCTCATCCCTGAAGAAAACTGATGCTTGCTCCCTAAGCAGCCCTATGGGTGGGGCTCCCTCACCTCCTCCACCCAGAGCTAGAATTTTGACAGGCTTGATGTTATGCAAATCTTGTAGATGTGGCCACGGCTATTGTGCTTACTTGTTTACAATGGTTCTGTTATATCTTGAAAACAGATTCAAAGTAGTCCTCCACAACCTCTGGCTCTTACAAACTTCCTACTCCCTCTTCACAAATGATACTTGAGCCTTGCTGGGAACAGTAAAATATAGATGTCCCATTTAAGGCTGAAAACTCTACAGGGTTAATTTCTGGACTTTGTTTTAAGTGACATCTACTGAAAAAAAGAAGCTTCTCCAATGAGGGTTGAGAGCTGCACTGATCTATGTCCATTTGGCAACATAATAATAGTAGCATTTTCTGCCTCTGCGCCTATGATTTATACAGGTAAATGTTTTTGACATAGTTTTAACAGTAACAGATATGAGCTCTGTCTTGTGGAACAGGCCTTGAGTTCAACTAAACAGTAGTTGGTTACCCCTTATAAGATGGGCATATCTTGCCTGGTTATTGTACCTCACAGGTATGAGATCTGGGTAAGACAAGACAATCAATGAATTTCCCCCAGCAGCTGCTACACACTCTCTCTCTCTCTCTCTCTCACACACACACACACAGACACACACAGACACACACACACACACACACACACACACACACACACACACACACACACAGAGAAATACACACACACACAAAGCCAGTAGAGAGGAAGCTTTCAGGTCCACATCAACTTTTCAAAATCAAAATTTCTCCATACTTGCAACCCAAAAAAATATAGTTTCTTCAGGAATAAGATTTTACTATCAAGTTTGGCTAGGCAATAAAAATCAATGGCAATAAATGTGTTGGTTTGGGGACTATCAGAGACTCCACTGAACAAATTATCAGGGGAAGGATTCCTTACCTGACACTGGCATTTTTATTTGATGATCTATGGCTCCCGGAGAGAGCAACACCACCCCTGCCCCATGGTTGGTAATGCCAATTAAACTGTTAAAACTGTTATTTTTGTCAAGTCTATGGACTAGGCTTACATTTGTGTTTTTCAAATAACCTTCATGATAGATATGCTGCCTGCCTACCCCTCCTATTCCACTCTCCACTTAAACTGCCCCCAGCCAATATTCCACTTCCCCTTTAATGCTATCCACCACCCAGTTTCCACTGTCCCCCTCCTATCTCTGCCCCCAAGGGTATTTTCCTGTTTCTTGGAATATCCACATCCAAGAAAGAGCTTTTGTCTGTCTGAATCTGGATTACCTGAATTGGGATAATCTTTTCCAAATTAATCCATTTATCTGTACAATTTTTAATTTTGTTTTTCTTTACAACTGAAGAAAATTACATAGTATATATGTATCACATTTTTGTTATCCATTTATCAGTTGACGTATATCTGGGCTTTTTGTCATTTGCTAGCTATTGAAAATAGAACATTTTTCACACTCTTTGGGAACAATACAGCAGGACATTTATCCAAAGCATGCCTTATATTTTTCAGTAAAAGCAAAGATTTGGAATTGACAATGGGATACTTGTACTGTACAACTTAAAATACATCAAGAAAACTATAATCAAACCTATTATAATAAGCTAAAGACAGAACTCAGTAGGAGTAAAAGGTGGAGGAAATGTTTTAGGAGTAGAGTGATCTCCACTCATTGTTGAAATGAATTAGTTTCAAGGAAAGTTAATAAAAATAGAAATAATTCATTTATCAAAGTGACCACTCACACCAAGTATTTTATTTGCTTTTTCTCCACTGAGAACTATACTCAATTACTCAATGAACCCTAAAATTAATAAAAAAGAGTGAGCTCTTTAGGGTTCAGAAAAATTTTAAAAAAATTGAAATAGTGTGCATTTGCTGCTTAAAATTCTACAAATAAATACTAAGTTTTACATTTTATGTCTTCTGTGTCATCAGTTCATTGATTTTTTTGAATGAAACAATAGGCAAGCCAAGAAAAACCCTGAGAGAAACTTGCAGTTACCTCCTTGTCTGATTTACACTGGAGCAGAACAGTGTGCAGCGATCCTCACACTCTACTCTCTCAGGAATATGTCCTGAAGAGGAGGAAGAGGAGGAGGAGGAGAAGGAGGAGGAGGGGAAGGAGGAGGAGGGGGAGGAGGGAAATGTTAATCTCAAAATATCCTACTGATATTCAATGATATGTCATCAACAGAAAAAAGTTAAGAAAAAAATGGAAGTTGTAATTTTATGTACAAAAAAACTAGATTTGTGGAACTAGGTAATTTATAAGGAATCTTTTGAAATTAATAAATTCAAATGTTCGTGTTACGAATTCATGAAAAAGCTGTTTGCCTGTGGCCTTGTGAGCCCCAGCTCAGGCCCAAGCTACACTCAGCCGGTTGTGGTGGTGCACGCCGGTAGGATTTGCTGAAGGAAACAGAGGCAGGAAGATCCCAAGTTTGAGGCCGGCCTAGGAGGCTTGGGAGAAGCTTTGGCCCGGACTGAACCACAAACAGTGTTGGGACCATGGAAGCAGTGGCTACTGCTCCACGTTGCCAGCTCCTTCTCATCATGTTGGTGACTGCAGTGATGCTGCTACCTGGGACGAAGGGTTTAATGCTGCTGGTTCAGAGAAGAATTGCCAGGACCATCGTGTTACAAGAAAGCATCGGCAAAGGTCAGTTTGGAAAAGTTTGGCAAGACAAATGGTGGGGAAAAATTGCTGTGAAGATTTTCTGTTCTAGGGAAGAATGTTCATGGTTCCAAGAGACAGACATTTATCAGACTATGATTGCTCCAAACCACAGAGGAGGCAAAAAAAAAAAAAAAAGTCTGCAGGAAACCATGACCATGCCTAACAGTGACTTTGAAATCTTCAAAAAGATGACAGGATCCTACAACGATGATTCCACATGGACTATGATAAAGCCATTAAGCCAATTAACACCATGGAAAAATCGACTTTGGACTACAAACTGGTCAGAACAATTTCGAGAGGACTAGTTGAGATGATCCAGCCTGACAGACTACTCAAACAAGGACTTGAAACAAGCCCTGAACTTTCCTATTATGCAGAGACTGGACAAATGATACAGGACTTGATGATTAACCCAAAAATTTTCTTTTCAAGATTCCCTAAAGATATCTTCACCCTAGAAAGCAAAAAGAAAAAGAGAATATAGATATGAGATAGATCATTGAATCTACTCTGAGAAAAAAAAATAATAAAGAAATAATAGGATAAATAGGTAGATCATTGAATCTACACTGAAGAAAAAGGGGAAGATATAAAAATGACAAAAGGTAGACTAATGAATCTATTATGAAAAGAAAAAGAGAAAATATGGATATGATAAGATAAAAAGGGAGATTATGGAATCTACTTTTAAAAAGGAACTACTTGTTTTAAATAAGTAATGAAAATTTTTTGGTCTGAGTTTATCAGATGTTACTGGACTGGACATTGTTAATATATAATGGAGTTTTTTGTCTGGATCTGTCAAATGTTAATGGACTAGACATTGTTAATGTAATCTTGACTGTATATTGCATATACTTATTGAAGATAGTTTTTCTTGTATTAGTTATAAGCTTTTTTAATTTTAGACAAAAAGAGAGGAAATGTGGTGGTATTGTGTTCTCCAAAATATTGTGTACTCTAATAAATTTATCTGGGGTCAGAGAAGAGACAGCCACTAAATACAAAGGCTAGAAAATGGTGGCACTCACACCTTTAATCCTAGCATTCCAGAGATAGAAATCCCTCTGGATCTCTGTGAGTTCAAGGCCACATTGGAAATAGCCAAGCATGGTGACACGCCTTTAATCCCAGAAAGCCAGCCTTTAATCCCAGGGAATGGTGGTAGAAAGCAGAAAGATATATAAGGCGTGAAGACCAGAAACTAGAAGTTTTTTGGCTGGTTAAGCATTTGGCCTGGTTAAGCTTCAGGCTTTTTGAGCAGTAATTCAGCTGAGACCCATTCTGGATGAGGACTCAGAGGCCTCCAGTCTGAGGAGACAAGACCAGCTGAGAATCCGGCGAGGTGAGATAGCTGCCGCTTGTTCTGTTTCTCTGACCTTCCAGTATTCACCCCAATACCTGGCTCTCAGGTTTGATTTTATTAATAAGAACTTTTAAGATTCCTGCTACAGCCTACCACAAACATCTAAGAAGTACATGGCTCAATACAGTATCCAGTAGGTGAATTACCAAAATTCAATCATGCTAAAATGTATACTTTTATTGAGAGAAAGAAAAAAAATGCTTATGTTGCAGTTCTTGACAGAGGTCCTTTTGAACATGAGTTTGTGAGGCTTATTTACTGACTATTCAAGTATGTCAAATCAAAAAATGAAGATTAATAAGAGTATAATATACCATTTGATTCACAATTTCATGTAAAGGCTTATCATTCTGTTGGTTGCAGTTCTTATATTCTGAATATTAAAGCCCATTTTTCAACAAACACCTATTACAAAAAGGCACTGAGATCACATGATGCTGTAACACGAAGAGAGATGAATTCTGACTTCAAAGGTAATTGAAGAACATCTTTGTACAGTGAATAAAAACCTTTTAAAATGACACAAACCATCTGGAATGTCTAGAAAGTACTAAGAATGGATATTATTCCCCCAAAGTCATGATCAGTGCTCCCTAGTTCTAATGGAAATCATATCATATGATTAAAAATAAATGTAGTAATCTATAAGCATATAACATCATATGTTCCAGGTTCATTGTGCAGTCAACATGAGTTGTTCATAATAGTAAGACTACTGATAAAAGAGCACAATCAGAATAATCTCAAACTTCTTCAAAGGTGGCTAGGTACTGAGTGTGGTTGGACATTGTCCTTCTGATTTAGAATTGAGATTAGCCAACATTCTTGGTCTTTTGTGTGATCTTCAAGAAGGACGGAATTCAATTTAATAATAGTTCAGAAAGAGCTTTTTTTTATTTAAAAAAAAAAGCTTTTTCATTTTACATACCAATCCCAGGTCCCCTTCCCTCCCCTTCTCCCTCACCACCCACCTCCCCCATCCCAACCCCCATCTACTCCTCAGAGAGGGTAAGGCCTCCCTTGGGGAATCAACAAAGTCCAGCGTACTAAGTCGAGGCAGGATCAAGCCGTCCCCTCTGTGTCATGTACCCAGGAAAGGTCCTGGTCCCACTGTCAGGGATGCCCCAAACAGAACTAGTCACCCACACTCAGAGGGCCTAGTTCAGTCCCATGCAGGTTCCCCAGCTGACAGGCCAGAGTCTATGAGCTCCCACCAGCTTGAGTCAGTTGTCTCTGTGGTTTTCCCATCATGATCTTGACCTCACTTGCTCCTGTGATCCCTCCTCCCTCTCTTCCACTGAAGTCTAGGAGCTCAGCCCAGTGCTTGGTGGTGGATCACTGCATCTGCTTCTATCCATCACTGGATGTACGTTCTCTGATGACAATCACTAATGATGTCAGTCACTAATCTGATTATAGGGGAAGGCTAGTTCAGGCACCCTCTCCATTATTGCTGGGAGTCTTAGCTGCTGTCATCCTTGTGGATTTCTGGTGATTTCCCTAGCACCAGGTTTCTCCCTAACCCCCTAATAGTTCCCTCTGTCAAGACATCTCTTTCATTGCTCTCCCTTTTTGTCCCTCCTTCCACTCGGCCATCTCAGTTCCTCCTGTTCCCACACCTCCTCTCAGTTTACCTGGGAGATCTCAACTATTTTCCATTACGTGGGCCCTCCATGTGGGTCCCTCTTAGGGTCCTCCTTTTTACCTAGCTTCTTTGGGGTTATGGATGTAGCCTAGTTGCTTTGTGTCTAATATCCCTTTATGAATGAGTGCATACCATGTTTGTCTTTCTGAGTCTGGGTTACCTCACTCAGGAGGATTCTTTCTAGTTCTATCCATTGCCTACAAATTTCATGATGTCATTGTTTTGTTTTTTTTAATGCCGAGTAATACTAAATATAACACCAGTAGCACAGATACTGAGAGCAAAAATTAATAAATAAAACCTCCTGAAACAGAGAAGCTTCTGTAAGGCAAAAGACATGGTCAATAAGACAAAAATGGCAGCCTACAGAATGGGAAAAGATTCTCACCAACCCCACATCTAACAAAGGGCTGATCGTAGGGGTGGTTGTCTGTGCCTTACCCTGAAGCACCACCCCTAGTGAGGCATCACATGACTGCAATTAATCCAATTGAGGCCTAACTGTCAGAGCTTTCTTACAGGACCCAACAGAGATACTATCACCCCCTAAACAGCAGAAAGCAATTCTAAAAAAAATACACCCTTTCTCCGAAAGGTTTCGTGTTTCTCAGGTTATGGATAATGTTTATAGTGTTGGATGTAGAAGAAAATGTTGAACTCATTATTCTCCTTAAGAAAAAAAAAAGGGGGGTATAGGATATTAAGGTAGATTATTGTATATACTAGTAAACTAATTTAGTAAAATATCAGCCTTAGATAATTTGTACTGTTATGGATTCTTGTCTATTTATACAAATGTAAACTATTTTTATATTCCTATTTAAGATAATTTATGTGTCGATACAAATATAGAACTATATTTATTGTAATGTACATATATTTCTACTCTTATTTAAAATAAAATTGTATTTGTCATACTGTATGTATGTTCTACCTCTGTTTAGGATATTTTGTATGTTGATACATATTTGGGATTATTGTCATATTGTATATTGCACTATACATTCCTACCTCTTCATAAGCTTTTTTGTTTATTGTCACAATTTTATGATCATTGTCCTTTTACTGTACATTTTCTTACAGACTGTTTACCTTGTTTACATGAAGCCTTAGTCCTTAGGTTATTTCGGTAGATAAGACTTATAGATTTATAGTCACCTATGCCTGTCATCTCTATAGTTACGTTAGTTAGGTTGTCCAGATTTACAGATACATAGGTAAGATGGACAGGTAACTTTCAAATACTTCAGAGACCTGGAGAATATAGCATTTAAATAACTTAGAATTCTGTTGATATGAGACATATTTGCTCCTGGCAGCACCGGTTTGATTCGGAGAGAATGCTGGACTTCTGAGACATTTGCATTTGGAAGTTTGTCTTCTCCTTGGCACAAAATGGCCTACTGGGCAAAGAACTGCCCTTGCCTCAACTGCTGACAGTATGAAAACTGTCCTTTCTGTATGAGCAGGACACAAGGAAAAGTGGCTACTGAACTCTGTTGAGACAGGGTAAGATGGTCTTTCAAATTTTCTGCTTCTGATAATGGTCTGTCAGATACTCTAGGCCTGTAGCCAATTTGAATGCACCAACAATGTTGAGAAATTTTGGATAACTATCCAGGTTACCAGCTGTCTCTGTCTATTCTTAAAAGACTCCTGAAAGTAGCTTATATCCATCTCCCATTTCTCAGGTATTATTATATTCCTCCTCAGGTCTGTGATGGGATTGAAGACTAACAGTTACAGTTACAATCTTCTTGTATCTTAGCTAGAACATATTAAGTATTGTATTCAGGTTCTTCAGGATAGGACACCTGTTGGAATGATCTTTGTAACATGCCATATACCTGTGCTCTAGATGTCTCTGGATTTTAGCACATGTCTCTTTCTTGATGTTTTTCTTGTTGGTTGTAGTTCCCTTGTTTATGTCATTACCCTTTTATTTCTCCTTGGTAATTTATTCCTATTGTATATAGTTTTGTGTTAGGTTAGAACTTTCTTCCTTAGACAAAGGGGAGAGATATAGGGGTGGTTGTCTGTACCCTGAACCACCACCCCTATTGAGGTAGCAGGTGACTGCTAGGTACCTGCCCCCCCAGGGTGTGGCCCAGGACAGGGACCTCCTAAGACCTGGGATGAGTATGTGCTCACTCTCTCTTGGTGACCTCCTGGTCTGGGATGCTGGTACTGTGGATCAAGTCAGAATTCTCCTAAGAACTGCATTGGACCTCACTTGACCCCTCCTGGATCTGTGAGCAACTCCTTTATGCTTGTTGTGAGCTAACCCTGAATAAATTCCTTTGATTATAAAATAGACTCCGTGGAATTTTCCCATTAGCTGATCTCAAAAATATATAAAGAACTCGAGAAACCAGGCATCAAAATACCAAATAATCCAATTAAAAAATGGGGTACAGAGCTAAACATCGAATTCTCAACAAAAGAATCTCAAGTGGCCAAAAGACATTTAAGAAATTGCTCAAAATCCTTAGTCATCAGGAAAATGCAAATCAAAATGACTCTGAAATACCATCTTACTCTTGTCAGAATGGCTAAGATCAAAAACACTGAGGACAGCTTATGTTGGAGAGGATGTGGATCAAGGGGAACACTCCTTCACTGTTGGTGGGAATACAAACTTGTGCAGCCACTCTGGAAATCAGGATGGCAGTTTATCAGAAAATTGGGAATCAACCTACCTCAAGACCCAGAAATACCACTCTTGGGCATATACCCAAAAGATGTTCAATCATACCACAAGGACACATGCTCAATTATGTTCATATCAGCATTATTTGTAATAGCCAGAACCTGGAAACAACCTAGATGCCCATCAACACAGAAAGGGCTATTGATGATGACAAAGAAAGGGAAAGAAAACAAGAGCATATTCAGAATATATTACTTTTAAAACTATAATGAAAATGGAATTGCATTGAAATGGTAATTGTGTTATAATAAAATAAATAGAACATAAGTAAATTATATTTTATGTATTTTAATTATAAATGCTAGTTGTTTACTATGTAGAGTTGTAATATATTATGGATAGATTTATAAATGAACATTTAAAATGGATATAGAACACTCTCATTCCATAATGTTTTATTAAATTTAAGCTATAGTGATACAAACTCAGAAAAGAACTCAGCAGGTTAAATAAACATTTATTTTCCTCTTGCCTATGAGCCAGATTTTAATGGCTCTAGCTGGTTGGGTGGTGCTTCTCTGAGGTCATTCAGTACCCCAAGGTATTCCTCCTCTGTCGCTTCCCTATAGTACAGAGTTTGTCCTCACTGGAACATTACCATAGCTGTGCTCTGTCCTGGGCAAGGGAAAGAGACAATGCAGAACGTTCTACTTTCTAATTTAAAATTGTCTGGAAGCTACACAGATCATTTCATCTTCTACCCAGAAACTCCAAAGTGTGCTTACTATATTAGCTTGCTGGAGTTGTCAGTGAGGCAGAAAGGGCTGGACTACAATGTAAACACATAGTCTCATGATTTTGGAGCCTGGAAGTCTGCAATCAAGACAGCCATGGGGCATTTCTCCTGAGTCCTCTCTCCTTTGCTTACAGGTGACTACCTTCATGCTGAATAACTTTACATGATCTGTCCTCTAAATGCATCTGTGTCTGAATTCCTTTCCCTCCTGAGAACACCATCATGCTAGATTGGGGCATACTCATGACCTCATTTAACCTTAATTGTCTCATTAAAGACCCTATCTCCACATGCAGTCACATTAGACTTTAACATGTGAACATTCAGTTTATAACACCTCTCTTCAGAGAAGGCTGAGCTGCAGCTGCTTGTGAACAGATGTTGAACCAGGTCAAACCTCTCACTCAAAGGACGGAAAGGTCAATAGTTATCAGTGAGCAGTTAGCAGGATTTGCACCTTACATTGGAATTCACATGGTAAGGTCAAGTTTTTACTAGGTTTTCACTCAACAAGAAAAAAAACAGGAAAGAGATAGTAAAACTCAAAATAATCATTGCTCTCCCAACACCCCCCCCCACCGCTACCACACACCTTTAAAACACCTGGTGTAAATGCAAAAACTAGGTAAAATAAACTTAATCCAGGGATAGAGAATCAATGCAAATTATAAAAATGACTTTAGACAGGAATAGGCACAATTATTTTAGGATATTGTAGTCAGTTGATGGTTGTGTTTTATTACTTATTTTTTGACTTGGGTTTTTTTGGATGGTTGGTTGGCTGTTTTGTTTGTTTATTCACTTGTTTTCTTTTCGTGTGTGTGTGTGTGTGTGTGTGTGTGTGTGTGTGTGTGTGTGTGTGTAGATAGTGTCTTCTCTGTAGCTCGGGTTATTTAACCCAAAATACCCTTGAACTTGCAGAAATTCTCCTGCCTCAGCTTCTCAAATACTGAGACTTGAGCCACCACACTCTGCTTTTAATCAGTGTTAAATGAGCCATCCATAAAAAAGTTATTAATTTTATTCCTTGCCCTTTTCACTGAACATTTGGTCATATATTCCTAAATTGTCCTTTAAATCTAGAAATAAAGAAATAAAGGCATTTTGCCAAATGAAATGAAAGCCTTGTAGTTTATGTAAACTTATTCTATAAGAAATGTATGGAAATATATTGCTTACAAAACTTACATGCTTAAGAGAATGGGAAATGGCAAATAAGACTTGGATTTTAAGCAGAACAATTTCTCACTAAATTTTGGTTCTCATTTTGTATTTTAACTAATGTTCATTGTATCCAATGTATTGTTTTAAAATTCTCTGTAAGGATAAGTCTGAAATATAGTTCAAAAACCACTATATAACCTTCAATTCTTTTTCCTAATTCCCATGGCAATTCTATACTGCAAAAACATAAACATGAGCACAGTCACAAATGGTTAATTTGTGGAATTTATTTGAGTGGCTGTTTGATGGTGTCTTTGTGCTGTGACTCATGCTTGGGTGCATGCCAGGAGCACCCTTAGCCTTTGCTTTACAGTTACAGAAATAGAATGGGAGCACAAGGCACTTTTACTAAGAAATATTGTGATTAAAAAATAGTTATACAGCAAAAAACAGTTGCAAACACATAGTATCATTCATTGCTAATGAGTTAAAAGGATACCACAGTGCACATATAAATCACTATACAGTATCTTGCAGTTTATTTAAATTCATTGTGCCTCATTATAACTGAGCTATGCACCTTTAGGTCTGAGTTGATTAGGAACGCGATAGCTCAGAATAGCTTTTAATTCAGAGAAACACGGCCTGACCTTTACCATAATCCTGTGTGAAACACACTATAGTTTAGACATTAATAATGATGCTGCCTCTTCTTCATAGTGGTGAGATGCTACTTAAAATTTGGTATTATTAGTTAACAGGCCCAGGCCAATACATCAAAACCAAATTACCCTTCTGTGTATAACTACAGTACTTAATTCTGTGTTCTTCATCTCTCATAACTATTACTTCCTCTTTAAAAATGCTAAAACTCAAAACGTAATAGTGTCATGTCATAGCAATATGTCACAGGTACACACTAAAGGCACTCTCCCCTGCTCCCCACGGACTGCCATTGCGTGCAGTGGAGACTTTGTGCTCCGTGATATATGCTCTAGCCGCCACAGCACCGCTTGTCTTTGACCTTTGTCTCTCAAATTAAGAATGCCATTTCTTTAAACCACCACCGAGCAAGTCGACTGGTACAAATAATAGAGTGTTCCTTGCCACTCTGATCCAGTGTGGGGGAAAATACAAATACAAAAATTTAAATGCACGGCTTCTTTTTAAAAGTCTCTTATTGTACTTATTGCTGTTTAGTGAACAGAGCAAACAATGAAGTCACACATTTCTACCATTCAGTTAATTTAATGGTTCATCAAGACCCAAAACAGACAATAACAGGCCAATACCACCCTTATCTACTCCTTTCTTCCTGTTTCCACTGCCTAGGGAAAACACTTTTTATCCTCGTGTGTGTGTGTGTGTGTGTGTGTGTGTGTGTGTGTGTGTGTCTGTGTGTGTCTGTGTGTGTGTGTCTGTGTGTGTGTGTGTGTGTGTGTGTGTTGGGGAGGGGGAGTGTGATAGTGCTGGCAATCAACCTGGGCCTAGCACGTGCTAGGTTCAACCACAGACCTCCATCCCCTGCCAGAACTTAACATTTCTAATAACATGCTCATCATGTTAATCCCCAAATACATATTTAAATATTGTATATTGGTTTTTTACATGCATAGTACCACAAGATATTAAGCAAAACATGAGTTCATTTGACATGGACAAAATAATTGTGTGAAGTAGGAAAGAAACACAGGCCCCTGGGATTGTGGGGCATCCCATGCTTGCTCTATGCTCTCGGTGTCAGGTCATGATAGGAGACAACTGCAGGTTGTCTGTACACCATAGAAGAGCAAGGGAAAAGAGCAAGCTGGCTGCCTTTCCAAACCTCCCAGAAAATGCATCCTCTACTTCCACTGACATCCCATAAAGGGTACTTAATGAAACAGCCACACTTAGCTTCTATAAGTTGGAATCTTTGCCTTTATTTGGCGGTTGTCTTACAAAGAAACTGAGCTATGTGTGCTTCCTGCCATTCTACATCACTGTTGGATAGCATATTACATTAGAGAAAACTTCTGAGAAGGAATGTGTTAAAATACTTTTTGATCTTAAAACATCTTTATTTCTATGCCTTCACATTTGATTGAGGATAGTCTACAATTCAAAAACAGATTATAATTGTGTGATTAGCTGTTATTTCTCCTTTGTAGAATTTTGATGTATATCATTACCCTCTAGGTTCCAGAATTGACATCAACCCCAAATTTCTTCTGATTCCGAACTCTGTCTGTGATCCTCTTGTACTATTCCTACACAGTAGCTTTTATGTCGGAGTCTACCATAGCATGCTAAGGTATCATAAATGTTAGTCTTTCTGTATTCTTTCTTGAACTCAATGCTAGGAGACTCCTTATTCAGGAAATTAAATTACCCCCATTCTGAGAAATTTTCTACTTCCTCAACAGCTCTTTAAGCTTCTGGACTTTGAGTCCAATGCCAGACAAAATGAGACAAGTTTTAATACTGTATAAAGAAAATCACAAGATTAATACATTTCTTGTATTATTAGTATAGAAGAAATCAGCTCAGATTGATTCCTAGTTTTGAACATCATAGGGACAAAATCACATATAACGAATTATTTTCTCTTTTTCTTTGGTTTTTCTTTTGTGAGACTTGTCTATGCTATTGCATGCAACATAAAGGCTTTCCTTATTGCAGTGTTTCAATTCATTCTAAGAATACAAGAATACAGTATGGTTTAGTCATCCACTCTAGTTGGACACTTAGAGTTCTCTAGTCTTGAGATATTTTGAATCAAGATACAGTAAACTTTATTTCATGTGTCTTTTTGTGACTACATACAGTCATCTTCACTGACTTCTCCAGGTTGAATTTCAGGTCTGTAGCATATTTGGGTCTATCCACCCAAATAAAGTCTTTCCTCTCTAGCTTGCTTTGGGTTATGGTATTTCAGCACAACAGTTGACTATATAGATAATATAGATAGAGTAAATGGGCTTATTGACTTATATTAGCAATTATTAGTCATCTATCTGTTTCCATACCACCAAGTCTCATATTCCAATGCATACTCACCAAACCAAACTGTGAAATGTATCATATTTGTTAATTTATCTTCATCACAAAAATATAACTTTTCTAGTCTTGTTAATGTGAACCATCACTTGCCCAGTATTTCTTCAAAAACTGTGTTGGTTATCATAACTTGCTGTCTCCCCTCATCCTGGTCCTCCTTGAATTTCTTTCATCTTGCTGACTTGTGCTTGTTATTATTATTGTTGTTGTTGTTATTATTATTACTGTCATCATCTTAGAGGTGTTTGGATAGAAGAACATGTTTTCTACCTTCATTGCCTGATTTAGATTCATTGTTGGTTCTATTTGGCACAAGACAAATTACATTCTGGAAGCAAAACAAAACAACAAATGACCTGTTTCTTTTCAATTGAAGGTGAAAAATAATTAATCTCCTTCCCTAAAGTTCAACAAAGTTATCGTTCTTTCTCTTAGCATTTAGAAATTATGTGGTTTCAAACATCAAGTCTCTAATTCAGTGAATTAAAAAATGTGACCATTGTATCATTAAAAATTATAAAATACTAAACAGATTATATTGAATAATGACATTTTCTAAACTGGTAAAAATCTTTCTAAGTTGCCTTGAGTTTGAGTAGTGATCCATAAAATATATTTTAAATAGACTATTGCTTTTCGTTGCCATTAGAATTAACAAACCCTGGCTTCTGGCTGAGCAACTTTCTCCTCCATAACTCTTCAGGTTTTATTCTTTCTGGAAATGTAGCCCTGGATAGAAATGAGGCTCTGTAAATGGGTAAGAAAATTTCTTAAGACAAGTGTCAGTTAACAGCTGAAATCTTTAACAAGTACTGCCAAATAAGTTGAGTTTCATTTTTATTATAATACAAATATTAAGCAGTCAAAACAGAATGAGCCTACAGGAGACAGCATGTTATTTCAGCTCAGTTTTTCAAACAGGACAAGAGGCTGATAGAAGAATGCAACTTGACTTTTTGCTAAAAAATTAAGTTAAAATAATTTTTTGTTTGTACCATTTAAGTAAGAATAGAATTGATCTTTACTGAAATCTCAGGCAAGTATATCAGTATTGTTTTATTCTGTTTGTTTATTGGTCTTATTTTTTTCATCTGGCTATATTTATGTCAAATTGACATAAGCCAAAGTCATTTTAGAAGAGGGAACCTTAATTGAGAAATTACCCCCACCAAGTTGGCCTGTGAGAAAGCCTGTGATACATTTTCTTGGTGATTGATGTGGGAGAACTTAAGTTTACTGTACCTGGTGATAACCCTGGACTGGTGGTCCTGGGTTTTATAAAGAAGCAGTCTGAGAAAGACATAAGGAACAAGCCAGTAAACAGTACTCCTCCATGATCCCTGCATCAGCTCCTGCCTCCAGGTTCCTTCCCTGTTTAAGTTCCTGTCCTGATTCCCCCAATGACCATAATGCATAACTAAAAACTGAAATAAATTCTTCCCCCACACACACCAAGTTGCTTTTTTGTCTTGATGTTTTAACACAGTGATAAAAACCGTAAAATACAACTATGGACATTTGATAACCAATCATGTTTATCCTGTTTTCCAATTGACTTGACTATATATAACTTCCAGAACTATGTTAAATGGTGGCAGTGAAGTTATATTTTATTCCTCTCCTTATTCTTTATATCATATATGGTTATGATTATTTTAATGTGTCATTAGGAGTTTTGGTGTATTACAGGTAAAATGGCAGAATAGATGGGGACATTGTGTGATCTGCTAAGAAGACGAATCAATATAAGAAATACTGGATTCTAATACAAATAGAGAAAGAGCATCGGGAAATCACAAAGGCACGGACACATGCTGAGAAAAAAAACAGGCAACAACAGAAACAAGCTAAGCTGCTCACATCTTAAGCCACATGTGTCCCAGCAGAAGGTCTGTGGAGGCCCTGGTGAGAAGAGAACAGCATTCCTGTCCTCAAAGCATGCCTACAACTCTCACCCAAACGCTTGGATGAAGTAGTGATTCCTCTAGCCAATTGTCAGGAGTGACTTGCAGGGCAGTGGCAAGACCCAATCTGGAGTGAGAATGAAAAAAAAAAGAAAGAGGTCATGAATTTGAAAGGGACCAATAAGTATATGAAAGGGTTTAAATGGAGGAAAGAGCAGGGAGAAAAGGTGTAATTATATTACAATCTCAAAAAGTAAAAAAAAAAAAAAAAAAATTAAGTACTAATTGGATTGAATAATAAAAAATAAAAATAAAACTTAGCTACTAAAGGAACATAGTGATAAAATTACTCTTGATGTCGTACTACTATACCTATAGATCAGAACCTCAGTTGGCCCTCATTCCAGAAGCTTCTTGCAGTGGATGGAAGAAAGTTAACACAAGAGCACACAACTGGACAACACGCAGAACATGAGAGGCCTTGGTGTACTCAGTCCTCAATGCAACATCTTAGTCAAATATCTCCCCTCAAGTTCTGGAAATGTATGTGGAAGAGGAGATGGAAAGATTATAAGAGCTAGAAGTGGTGGACTACTATAAGAAAATAGTCTCTTCTAGACACAATGAGAATAACACACATATGAACTCACAGATACATGGCAGTAGGTGCAGGCCAAACAGTGTCCCAACGCTGAGAAGAGAAAGTGAGTAAGGTTCTATCACTAACAAAGATGCTATCTGCCATTGATAGCTATTGGCAAAAGGGAATATCACTTTTGTCTAATCAAGTATCACTGGGTAATGATCAATGACGGTTCAGGGTAGGCACTCAGTGGTACTTTTTTGGACTCCAGGTTTCATTTTGATTTGGTTTGACAAATTTTCTTTGTCTTATTGGTATTTTGCTTATTTATTTTGATCTTTGTTTTCGTGTAGTTTTTTGTGTTTCATTTTGTTTTTCTTTTTGTTCATTTTTAGAAAGAAAGAGCCTAAGGTTTGGTAGATAGGGAGTAGAAGTATCTGGGAGAAATTGGGGAAAGGGAAATTGTGATCAAAATAGTGTATGAAAATAATTTTTCAATAAAAATTAAAAACAAATAAAGGTTTAAAACATCAAAAAATGGAGCTGCTTCTGGAAACTAAGAACGAAGAACCAGCACAGGTCAAGGATGACACATCCCCAAAGCAGGAAACATTGCTGGGAGGCAGTGGGATAGAATGAGAAGCTGACAAGCTGAACAACTAGTCTTTAGAAAACATAATTCTCAAGTACAGAACCCCAACCCCCATGGCCTGGAGCCACCTCTCATAAAAAGAACATTGGAATTTGATAGCCTTCTCCTGAGGTCAGCCAGTGATTCAACCTCTGGAACCAGCTCTGAAATATATCTTTTCAGGAAGATGATTGACACAAGATCATGGAACATGACAATATGTTCTCTTCCTATACAGACCTCAGTGCTGTGATTGCTTCTGATACTTACAAAGCACTTGGCAGGTACCTCCATCTGCATCACTGGCCACTGAAAGATTACTGTTTCAGGATCCCCAGAACTGTGAGAATCTGCCTAGCTCACAGACTATAAAGACAAGCATGGCCAGTAGAGATTCCTCATTTACAAAGAATGGAAATACCTAAAATGAAGACAGCTTGGAAATATAGGAAATTTACCTAATAGAGACTACCACCAGCACAACAAACCTCTTCAATATCTAATTGTGTTTATAATTGTAGTTAAAAAAAATAGCCTCTGTTTCTTGGTTGTGGTGATATATTGTGTACCCTAATAAATTTGACTAAAGGTCAGAGAACAGAACAAGCCACTAGATTTAACACAGAAGCCAGGCAGTGGTGGCACACACCTTTAATCCAAGCACTCACTCAGGAGGCAGAGATCCATCTGGATCTCTATGAGTTCAAAGCCACCATGGACTACATGAGATTGGCTCAGTCTAGGAGAGAAACAGAGCCAGGCAGTGGTGACACAAACATTTAATCCCAATACTTGGGAGTCACATATCTTTAATCCCAGCACTAGGAAAGTTGAGACAGGAAATAATATGGGCGGGCAGAGAAAGGAATATAAGGGGTGAAGAGACAGGAAAAGACCTTTTGGCTAGAAAGTTTTTACAAGCTGAGGAGTTGGTGAGGGAAGAGGTGGTGGCTGTGGCTTGTTCCTTTGTCTCTCTGATCTTTCAGCCTTTACACCAATATCTGGTACCGGGGATTTTTTTTATTAAGACCATTTTAAGATTTGTGTTACATTCTGTCTCTGTCTCTGTCTCTGTCTCTGTCTGTCTCTCTCTCTCTCTCTCTCTCTCTCTCTCTCTCTCTCTCTCTCTCTCTCTCTCTCTCTCTCTCTCTCTCTCTCGCTGTGTGTGAGTGTTTATCCTCACACACAGTATTTCCTACCGCCCTGTCTTCTGAGGATCTCCACAACTCTGAGCCCACTGAGGTCTTTTGCCCAGGGCGACTCTCTGGGATTGACTGAAAGGCTCTTTGTTCTCTGGGAGGGTCCTGACAGCCCTGAGGGGTATAGACAGTGGCCTTTTGTTTATCTTTCTCTATCCTTTGCACACAGGTGATGTCACTAACAGTTAAAAGCCGGTAGAGTGGTGGCTGGTTTCTTAAATTCATGTAGGCTTCTGATTCTCCAGCCACTGTAAATTCCCCGACCCCTTCCCAGGGGGTCGGGAACTTTGCTTGGTGGATTATAGGCTTCTTTAGTTTGTCTCCCCTGCCTATTGCTCCTGTTATGGGAAACTTCCCTTCTGCCGCCAGAGATCCCCAACTTAGAGTACTTAAGGCTCTACTTCTCACTAGGGACATTAGAGTCAAAATTTCCCATCTGAAAAAATTTTGGAATGAGGATTCTGTTATTGCACCTTGGATATCATCTGAAAACATTTGGGACCCATCTTTATGGATGAGGATCCTTTTTTAACTAGGAAACAGGAAGTGCAGAAAGGGACTTACCCGCATGCCGCCTTCATCCCAATCCTTTGGAGAATCACAGTGTGTATAAAATTGGGCACTGCAGAGGAGGTCCTCCGGTCCTTTAATGATCATTGTGCAGAACAAAAATCCTCCTCACTTTCCCTCACCTCTCCACTGCCTTACGAGCAACACTTCACAGTCAAATCAACCTCCCCTCCAAGAAACCACCCAGGAAATCTGTCCTCAAGGATGATGAACCACGATGTACTGTTTATCCCTGGGAAGACTTACAGCATACTTCCTCTCCCTCTGCCCCCCATTGCCCCTCAGGGATAACTGAGTCCACCACACCAGATACTCCTCGGCTTAAATTATCCAATTGTCACCCAACCAATACCTTTGCATTTCTGATTAACATTGGCGCCAACGCAGCAGCTCAGCCATGGATTCCTACCCCTCTAGCCATCTTTCCCTCATCCATAAAGGCTGCCGAAGAATCAGGCCCTGTCTCCCCATATTTTGATCAAGTACTGAGACAATGGGCAATGCACTTTCAAACCTATTATGACTGGTATCATTTGATGAAAGCCGGCTGTTTTCCTAACTGGCAGGCGTCCTATGATGATCAAGCTGAAGTCCAGGCATGCCTCAATATACAATATAATACTGCTATTTCCCTAGAGATGCTGACCAGCTGGGGGCCAGTATATTAATCCTGTGTCTCAAGCCCAAATTGGACTGAATGTCTATATTCAACAGGTCTCCAAACTTGCATTTAAAGCCTTGAAATTCTGCACTCCTCGGGATCTGACTGCCTACTTTCATAATCTGATACAGCAGCCCGGGGAATTGTTTACTGACTTCTTACCCGAGTCAATGAGGCAGTGGAGAAATGAGTGGATCCTGGCCCAACCAGGGAGATGCTCATTAAACAATTAACATGGGAAAGGCTTAATGCCCCTACTCACAATGCAATTGCAGTGGTGTGTAATAAGGAAATCCATAAATGGGTGATTGCTACTCATGATCTCAACCCTCAGTTAGGGCCTATAGCAGCCCTTATGGCCTTTCTCAACACACTATTAGCTTCCAAAGATAATAATTGTGGGCTGTCCTCTCCCAGCCCTCCTGATCATTGTTGCTGGGGCTGTGGTCAGCTGGGTCACCTTCATAGAGACTGTCCTAAAGCTCTACCCAAGACCAAATGCCCCAGACACCAAAAGGGTTTTCACTGGGCATGTGATTGTAGAAGCTCTCCCCAGGTGCCTTTAAACTCAAAGAGGGACACCCATCAGTCCAGCAAGTAAGAGGGGACCTCTCCAAACTCAGACTGTTCTGGACCTTTCTCATATTCCTCCATTCTCCCATGATTACCATTTACCTGGAGGGCAGACCTGCCAAGGACTGGTAGACACAGGGGCAGAAGCTACTGTAATATCTCTTAATGATTCCCAAGCCTTCCCACATTGGAAACTTAAAGACAGTCCAACCATTACCAGGATAGGAGGGGATAAGTCTTCTAAAACACTTCACCTAGTTCACTGGGAGGACCTCGATGGCAATTAGGGGTGATTCTGCCCTATTATAGCTGAAACATCCTGTACTCTTTGGGGTCATGACCTATTAGAGGAAATGTGGACTATGCTTGCCACATAATAAGGCCTTTTATGAGGATATAGTAACACATGACATGACAAGTCAATCTGGTAGAAATTCCAGCCTTCACCCCCAATTCTAAGGGCCACTGCCTCCTGCACAGATATAAATATTCCAGGGCCCATACTGTTAAGTTGGACATCGCAGAAGCCTCTCTGAGGGGACCAGTGGCCTATTCCAGAACCTAAACTATCAGTGTTGAGAGAGTTAATTGAAAAGCAATTGTCACTGGGCCATATTGAACCTTCCTGCAATAGATTTAAAACCCCATTTTGGTAATTAAGAAAAAGACAGGAAAATTTTGCCTTCTGCAAGACTTAAGACAAATGGAAAAGATGGGCTTTGCTCAGGCTGGGCTACCACACCCAGGTGTTATTCCTCTAGGATGGCATATTCTTGTAAGAGATATTAAAGATTGCTTTTTCTCAGTACCAGTGGCTCCAGAGGACAGAGAGTGCTTCGTGTTCACTCTCTGGGAGCCCAATGTTCAAAAACATGCTTCCCATTATCACTGGAAGATGTTAACACAGGGTATGAAAAACAATCCAATCATCTGCCAGTTGTATGTTCAACAGGCCTTAGCTAGGGTCCCCGGTGAGGTATTAATAATCCACTATATGGATGATATCCTGTTGACCCATATGAGCAGACAGAGACTTCAGGAGTTATTGCCCCAGCTCCTTGAGGACTTAGGAGCCCTTTGCCTCATGGTGGCCCCAGAAAAGACACAATGGCTACCCCCATTTGCCTCCTTGGGCTACCAAATCAGCCTAGCCATCTAATCACTCTATGTCTCTATTACAATGTGAGAGTCCTACTCCCTTACAGACCTCCAGGAACTCTGTGGCACCGTTAACTGGCTCAAACAATTTCTCCCCATTCCTGATGAAGACACAAGACAACAG
The DNA here is from genome assembly GCF_004664715.2 of Peromyscus leucopus. Lineage (NCBI taxonomy): Eukaryota > Metazoa > Chordata > Mammalia > Rodentia > Cricetidae > Peromyscus > Peromyscus leucopus. Next base: position 67,137,293 of record NC_051072.1, on the reverse strand, counting down.
TTCTCCCTTCTCTAGGGCACTCCTCCCACCTCTGCGAAAATATGATTGATGGGGGGGGAGCAGGGATCTTTTAAAGAAGGCTAGTGAACTTGCCTGTAATATCTCCCTGTGGAGACATGATCCAAATATTCCCCTGATACCCCTAGTCCTTTGGGCTAAGGGCAGCATACTGCGAGCATGGTGGTAATCAGGCCCCCTAATCTGGATACATCTATCACATTCTGAGCTATCCTGTGTCATCTTGAAGTTTGATATTACCTTTGAGATAGGCATCAAAGCAAGAGCAACTGCTAGGAGAATCATGGGCTGCAAACCAGATAAGATTGTCCTCCCCTTCTACCTCCAAAATACCCAGTCCTTATGGTCAGACTCTCTTCCCTTCCAAAAAAATGATGATTTTTTTTCAAGGACCTTGGATAACCATGTTCCCCAAAATAAACATTTGTCAGCCTTGACACTCTTTGAGTTAACTTTAAGCTTGTTTGCTAACCCCTTGAATGTCCCTCTTCCTCAAGAGGTTATAGCCTTTACAGATGCCAATAGAATGAACTTTGGTCTAATAATCACAATGCCCAATAGCAAAGAAATAACTCATACCCAACTCAACCCAGGCTCAGTCCAAATGGGAGAACTCCTGGCCATCCTTAAAGTACTGGAGTTGAGCCACTCGATGCCCATAAACATTGTTCTGACAGTGGATACATGACGCAGGCATGCAAGCTGTTGTCCTTTGCTAAACTGAAAATGCTTATCCCATCTCCATGACCATGAAAGCAATAAGACATGCTAGAGAACAGGAGGCATCCCTGGTATATATCTCATATTCGATCACACTCAGGATTTCCAGGAATGCTTGCTTCAGGCAATGATAGGATTGACAAGCTCATCATGACAGTAAACCTGCCCCTATTGGAACAAGGTAAGCTACCTCATCAACAATTTCATTTGTCTCCTCATAACTTGCACAAATTGCTGCCCAAACTGCCCATAACACAATGCAAACATCTAACCTGGACCAGTACCACTTGTGCCCCTCTGACTTTCTTGGGATCATTGAATAAACAAGGTGTCAACCCCAAGGGCCTTGTTCCCAATTCACTCTAGAAAAATGGACTTGACCCACCATTCTCCCTTTGGCAATCTTAAATACATACATGTGATAGTGGACACATGCTCCTCATTTACCTATGCCCTAACACCATCAAGGGGGAAAGCATCACAGGCCATCAAGGCATTAAAATCTACACCATTGGACTTATCTTCCTGTCACTGGAGATCATAATGGGTAATCTTCACATCCCAATCAACCAAACCCAGCTTATTGTTAATACAGAAACTGGAAACTTAGCCAACAGGACCAACTCTGCCTTATATCCTCCGGGAACTTGGTTCTCTGACCTCTATGTAGACCTATGTGACCTAGTGGGAGAGTACTGGGACTCATCTGACCATGAACCATTCCCAGGGTATGGTTGTAATTACAAAGTAAGACCAAAGTCATGAATTTTATGTATGCCTGGAACACTCCCGAGACAAATCAATTATTAAAAGATGTGGGGGGACTAGTGACTATTACTATGCTGCCTGGGGATGTGAATCCACAGGATGGATCACCTAGAGCCCCCCACCAAAGGGGATTTTATTATTGTACAATTTGCAGGTAACATTAAAATGCCTGGCACAGCCATCTGCCACAAGGGTGGGGAAAGAATAAATTGTAGTCCTTGCTATGAAAAGGAAAGGTTTCCTAACCTTCCTTGGGCCACCCCAGGAGGTAAATGCAAACAATTGATCATCAGGTTTGCAGAGGAAGGCAAGAAGCAGGATTGGACTACTGGAAAAACATGGGGGCTGAGATTATACTGTTCTGGACATAATCCCAGCCTACTGTTTACCCTGACACTCACACAAGGGAACATCAAAATGGTGGTCAGACCTAACACTGTACTTGCCCCACAAAGGGAACTCACACTTCTTCCCCCACTAAGAAAATGCACTCATGTCAGCAACCACAAACACCCCTTTTCACACAAACCAGAGTGTAATAGACATGTAAACAATATCACAATATAAAAGGCCAACAACCACCATGTCTCCCCATACACAGGTTACTGCCAAAGCTCATGACATTAACCCTCTTATAGATCTGGTAGAAAAATCATATAGGGTTTTAAATGCCTCCCAGCCCATATTGACCAATGTCTGCTAGTTCTGTTATGATATGGCTCTGCTTTACTAGGAAGGCATAGCCACACGGGAAACTACTCTACCAGCAATCATTCGGGACAATGCTGATGGACCTCCAAGGAGGCACTCACCCTGCAGCAGTTAAGTGGAAAGGGGCTATGCATAGGAACAGTACCTGCTATTCATCACTCCCTCTGCAACAAGACCTTTGCCTTAGCTAATATGTCCGGCTACCTTGTCCCCCAGTGAGATATCTGGTGGACTTGCTCCACAGAACTGACCCTCATACCCAGGTTATTGCCAATAAAAAGGGATTTTGTGTGCTAATTATACTAGCTTCCAGGCTCCTCTATCACTCAGATGAAGATCTCCTTACCAGATGGAGCTCAACCACTGGGAAGAGGATAAGAGGGGAACCAATGACAGCACTCATGATTAGTCTTCTATTGGGTGCCAACCTGGCTGGGCTAGGAACAGGGGCAGCCTTCTTGATCTCCCAAGAGAAACACTATTGAAATCTGAGGGCTACCATCGATTTAGATATTGAAAAGCTTGAGAACTCTATCTCCCACTTGCAGGAATCCCTATACTCCCTTGCAGAAATGGTCCTACAAAATAGGCAAGGACTAGACCTAATGTACCTCCAACAAGGTGGGATATGTGCAGCCTTAGGGGAAGAATGCTGTTTTTACATAGATCACTCAGGACTGGTCAAGGATTCCGTGGCAAAGGTCAAAGAAGGACTCAATAGAAGGGAAAAAAATAGAGAAGCAAATCAGAGCTGTTTGAGTCCTGGTTCAACTCATCTCCTTGGCTCATCACCCTAATTTCAAAAATATTGGGAACCCTTATGTTAGTGCTCCTTATTCTGATGTTTGGGCCTTTGCTATTCAATAAGGCAATGGCCTTTATTCAGAACAGGATGGCAGCCATAGAAGTTCAGATCATGCAGGTAAAATATCAGGGAGTCCAGTGTCAGGACCCAGAAGGTACATTTGATATGAGGACATCATATGATGATATTGCTTAATATTTGTCAGCTTTTATGTTTCAGAAAGGATGGTACATGGTGAATGGCCCTGGGGTGAATCAGAACATGTACAGATGGTTATAATCTTTGATGACTGGACTGAATACTAAGGCTAAATGTCCAGCACACCCAGAGCACTTTCCAGGGAACCACCCTTCGAGGGTTGGTGCCAGTGATGGGCAAAAATGAGCCTCTTAAGCAGGCCAACCTAAGACAGGCACAGTCATCATGTTGGGGAACCCCTGAAATGGGGATAACAAGATTAGAGCAAAGAACTAATTCCCACTAACAGCCGCAAAATGAAATAAAAAGGGTGGTATGAGGTGTGTAAGGCCAAAGCACTGGGCCATGCCTTAAGCAAACAATGAGCTGTGGCATGCACAACAAGCACTCTGGCCAGAGGAAACCTGACCAATAAGCTCCAAACTGAAAATGATGATGTGCAACCCAGGGTGAACCAAGAAACACCCCAGAAGCTAGGAGCATAAGCCAGCCAACAGCCCCACATATATACCCCAGCCTTTTGTTTGATAAACAAGCTTGCTTGCAACCTCCCAGAGTCCGTGTCGTTTCCTCTGAGTTCTCATACCCACTGCCCCAGAGATCAAGACCACAGCCACAGTGCCAGCAACACCTTACCAGGTTTACCACAGGTGATTCTTTTTCCCTCTTGTTTGGCCCCAAATTGAAGACCTGACCATGATATTCTCTCTCTGCATGCTCTCAACTCTGAGACACACAGCATTGGCCCTAACTGGAAGCTCTTATATCTCAGTACATGGAGAACATGTCATGTTGAATCATGTGTGATAAAAAAGCTAGTTGAAAGCCAAATTTACAGAGCAAATAAAGAGAACAGGGCATATAAAGGGAAACTAGGGAAAAGAAAATATGTTTCTTGGAGAAATAAAAGAACAAAAAGCTATTTTACTAATTCAACATTTTACAGTGACTGTCTGGCACCTCTTGGAGTCTAGCAATATTTTCTCTCAACATACCCTAGCAGCAATTTATTTTATACTCCTTAGTTGAAATCAAGGCTCCTTGTGTTCAAATGATGCTTATATGAATTATACTTTATGTATAATTACATGCTAAATGTAGGAAAAAACAAAAGAAGCCAAGAAAAGGAGGGAGAGAAGGAAAGAAGGAATGAAGAAGAAAGGAGAAAGAACAAGAAAGGGAAAGGCACATTCTGCAACTGCAAAATGTTCCTGTTGATAAAATAGCTTTAGAAATGTGAACCATGTCTCTCTAAAACTTATTTTTATTCTATCCCATGTTGGGCACCTACATTTGGTCCATTTCTTTTTTTTCTTTTTCTTCTTAAGAAATTTTCTATTTATTTTTACATACCAACCACAGATCTCTCTCTCCTCCCTCCTCCCACCCACCTAGCCTTCCTCTGCAATCCACCCCCCATTCCCACCTCTTCCAAGGCAAGGCCTCCCATGGGGAGTCAGTAGAGCCTGGTACATTCTGTTGAAGCAGGTCCAAGCCCTTTCCCTTGCACCAAGGCTGTGTAAGGTGTCCCACCATAGGCACTGGGCTCCAAAAAGTCCACTCATTCACCAGGGGCAGATCCTGACCCCACTACCAGGGGATCCCTTAAAAAGGTCAAGCTATACAACTTTCTTGCCTATGCAGAGGCCTAGTTCAGTGCCGTGGAGGCTCAGCTATTGCTCCACAGTTCATGAGTTCTCACAGGTTTGGTTTGGTTGTCTCTGTACGTTTCCCCATCATGACCCTACCTTAGACTACTAGCAACAGTGGAGAGAGTATCTGAACTGGCCTACTTTGGTAATCAGATTGGTCAATACCCTAACTGTCATTGTAGAGTCTTCATCTAGTAACTGATGGAAGCAGATGCAGAGATCCACAGCCAAGCACCAAGCTGAGCTCCAGGAGTCTAGTCAGAGAAAAGAGGGATTCTGTGAACAAAGGGCATCAAGATCATGATGTCTGGTCCATTTCTTAGCTATTGTGAATAATGCAGCAATAAACAAAGATGTGAACATATCCCTTACTATTAAAAACCCTATAAATCATTTCCATCAATACAAAAAATACTTTTTTATGTATAAAAAGTAAGCAAGAGAATTATGCTATAACCAAGCTAAATAAAAAAGGAGTCACTTCTTTGCATTTTTTCTTGAAACATGGTATTACTTTGAAATCATTCTTGGGATTCATTCCAGAACTGTTTCTGTGTGGCCTCTGCATGTCCTTCTTTGTCTATGATGGTATACAAGAACAGTGTGCCCTTTCTGAAATACAAGCGAAACAGAAAGGTCAAGATTATTACATTTGGGAAGACAAATGTAGGCTTCAATTTATGATAAATGCTGAGCCATGATTATGAAATAGATTAGTTGCAGGAAATACTGTAAGATAGATGTAACTTGAAGTTTTCCAAGAGTTAATCATTCACATTTTGTATTTAGCATGGTAATCTTAGGCAGATATTATATTTATTGTATGAAATGTGCCCACCACAAAACTTTAAGCTGTTGCAAGCCACAAATCTATACTCCTTTAATCTCAAGAACTATTTCTAAACTCTTTGTGTAGGAAATGTATATAGCCTTTCTATGCCTATAAATAAAACTTAAAAGTAGCTTTGTTGATGAAAACGTTATTTGTTCAATTAAATCATCACTGTAGTCATGTTTTTCACACATAAATTTTTAGCTGATAATCAATAGATCTTTAAATGTGTTCAAAAATTAATAATATACATCTGTCAAATTTAAGAACCTTATATTTTACATTACATTTTAACTTAAATTGTGCAGATTTGTCCTGACTAAATGATTAGATTGATGAGATTAACTCTCAGCAAAACCAATTTGATTTGATGTATTTAAGGAACAAATCAATCATCATGGGGGAAAAACACTGCTTACTTTAAAATAGAAAAAATAAAAGTGTGTCCCCCTGGGGATCGCCCAGATTTCTTACGCTCCTAAAGCACACTGTGCTTTTTCAGAACTTATTTCTTTTGAAAGATAGAGTTAAGTCCTGCTAAGTTTGTCCCATACTCAAGTTTCTGATGTTTAATATTTCAATGGATTTCCCCATGTGCAATTAATGTGAAAATAATGCTTAGGGATTATGCATACATCATCAGGACCTTTTCCCTCTAAATAAGCCCTGTCAACTATACATGTTATCATACAGTCTCAGACCTGACTCTGATGCCTTTGCCTACTTATAAATATTCTTTACCCTTGTGAATACATTATATGAAAAACAGAATGAAATGCAGATGAATCATACCTAGATTATCAAAGTGTTGAAAGTTTCCCTTGAAATGTTTAGAAATTACCTATACTCACTAATTTGAATCTTAGTCCAAGCTAATCTATTTATGAAGTAACACATACACCAATTCAAAATTAGAATCTATTGATTAGTCTCTCACTGAAGATCACAGGAACTATTCTAGAAGTTTTGACAATGACCTAAATGTGAACAGAAAAAATATGAGATGTATATGATATTCAGATGAAACATAGTGCACCATTAGCAGAGACACTCAGAATGTTTAAACTGTGCTTCAGTATCTACGTTTTAGTTATCTACTCATCTGCTATTGATAATCTAGGCTTAGCTTAGTTCCACTTTTTAGCTCTTTTGAATAGTTCAGCAGTAAACAAAATTAAGCAAGTAACTCTGTAGTATGCTGAATTAGAGCTGTTCAGCTACATACCAAGGGGTGGTATTGCTGGGTCATATAACAGTCTTAGCATCAGCTTCTAAGGAACCTCCCTACTACATACCATGGTGTCACGCACCATACTCTATCCCTGCCATTGCATAAGGCTTCCTCTTTCCCCCCTCCCCGATCCTCACCAGTATTTGTTGCCATCGATTTTCTTGACTATGGCCATTTTTACCAGCATGAGATGTCATTTCAAAACAGTTTTAATTTTTACTTCCCTAGTGGCTGTTCTACTTTAAATGTTGAACTTGTGGACTTTTATCTTTCCTGGTCCTATGTCTGTTCTCACTTCAGTAACTTCCTTTCTATGATTACGAGTAGTCTTTGCTGCCTATGCTTAGCTTTGAAATACGTGAGTTGTGTGTCTTCTTCCACACTCTGGAGATTGCCAAACTCTTATCGCCTAGTGTGGTTCATGTTATAGCCACACATTGCCTTCCAATGGTCTAAAAAGCATAAGAAGAACTGAAATTTGTACAAGTTAAGGACCTTTCTCTGTGCTCCTACATGGCCGATTATGCATTACTCATCCTGGTAAAAGTATACAGCTGTGGGTGTCAGTAGGGCTCCAGAGTTCTCGAACTCCATGGCCCAGATTGATTCACTTCTGGGCTCAGGCACAGAGATATCACACTCAGTTGGTGAGATTAGCATTTCACTGCCTGGACCAACCTTCCTCCCACCAGCCCTGTTTTATTTGGCAGTGTCTGATCTTCCTCTTTTCCTTAACTGCCTCCCGTGAGTGTGTCTTTTACCTTCTGCCATATCGTGGCATCTCTGCCCTGGTGAGAGTACGGAATCCCAAGGCAGAACCAGCGTTCCAGGCAGCAAACCTGCTGGTGCCTAGATCTCTGATTCCTGCCTGGGTTTTAGAATCTACAAACCTGCTGGTGCCGGGCGGTGGTGGCGCACGCCTTTAATCCCAGCACTCGGAGCAGACCAGGCGATCTCTGTGAGTTCGAGGCCAGCCTGGCTACCAAGTGAGCTCCAGGAAAGGCGCAAAGCTACACAGAGAAACCCTGTCTCGAAAAACCAAAAAAAAAAAACACCTGCTGGTGCCTAGATCTCCGACTCCTGCCTGGGTTTTAGAATCTACAAACCTGCTGGTGCCTAGATCTCCGACTCCTGCCCGGGTTTTAGAATCTACAAACCTGCTGGTGCCTAGATCTCCGACTCCTGCCCGGTTTAGAATCTACAACCTGTGCTAGCTCCGACTCCTGCCCGGGTTTTAGAATCTACAATCCAGAACATTGAGAAATAGCTTTGCTTTTAAACTACTCAGTTCTAAGTAATCTATTTTGGCAACATACATTGAATAAAATGGGCATACAGATAATTGCTGGAGTAGACTATGTTGATAAACCATTGTTACTGTGTTGAAAATTATGACACAGATAAAACAGTTGAAAACGTATTTATTTACTTACACTGTTGAAGATCAACAAACCAAACTGAATAGGAACAAATAACCTTATATCAAAATCATTAACATTTTGAAGTATTTTAATATATCCATGTTACCAAGAACTCTAAAATTCCAAGTCTGTATATTTACATAGAGACCAAAGAGTAGTACTCTACTTGGCCTTCACTTTGGTCTTCAGTAGAAGGTATGAGATATGTTTTAAAGGTCGAGCCTTAGGTCGTCTCTCTTACTCTTTTGTTTCTCATTCTTACTCCTCAGTCCTCCATCCTCAGGTCCTTCTTCTTCATGGCTTCTGATGAGGCTTTGGGGATTCTGTTTCTCTCTGATTTACATTCCTCCTATTATGATGAGGCAATGGCCTCCGGAAGCTAAGAACGAGGAAAGTAGCTTTGCCAAGAGCACTCTCTGATGACACATTTATGGGACAAATAAACCTCTTCTTCACCGCTGAATTGAATGACTTGAAGCTTAGTTCAATGTATTGTTTTACTGGTAAAGGACAGCCCTGCCTCCTCCTCTTTCCTAAAGACTGTAAAATTGTTTCTTAGCACGACTCGAGTTTACTCTGATGAGAGTGTTTCTGTTAATGTCCTCATTCTTTCTAAGAATTGATTTCCTTTATCCCAGGAACTGAGCAAGACATTTGGGAGGAACAGAGCAGACTTTCTTCCTACAGTCTTACCCGTGCACACAGCTGGTTGCCTCTGTTTCATTGTCTGTATGATACATGGGTGTTCAGTTTCATTCCCAGTCTGCTTCTCAGTGAAATATAAATATATACCAGACAGAAAGGAAGCAGCAGAATAGAGGATATAGTTATACCTAAAAACTGACAATTATTTGATGGATTCTACCTACAATTGCCCTTTTTTTCATTTTATTTTGCTTAAATTTGGGAACTATGATAATTTTCTCATTAGGATTAAGTGAATTAAAGATATATAACTTTATTTCCTATGGCACAATATTGCATGGCAATTTCATGGTGTGTTCCATGAAACACTGTCTGTCTATTCTTATTAATGTTAAGAATAAGGGATAAGTATAGGAAAGGGAAATCTGCCTACCTGAATGATGTTAGCACTACTAATCCAGTGAACATTGACCATGGGTTTCATTGATAAAGTGTCTTACACATTATGTGTGTATGTGTGTGTTTATTTGATTGATTGATTGATATGTTTGTTACTTATTCATACATATGAATGAGATCCTCACCAACCTGGCCTGAGATCATGTATCTGAGGAAGAGAGTGTATTAATATTGTGTTGCAGTGAAACAAATTCACAAACCTAACTACTTAACACAGCCCTTTAATATCTCACTGTTTTTGTCTGTCTGAACCATGGACTCTTCCCAGGAGGTGCCTTCGTTCGGGTTCTCAGAGGTGCCCATCAGGATGACAGCCAAAGCTACAGTATCGTCAGCAGCAGAGCTTTTCTTCCGAACTCCGGTGGCTACTGACAAAATTCCTTCTTTGAAGCTGTTTACTCACAGTGGACTACTCATTTGAAGTCAAGAGCAGAGAATATTTCTGTTAGTGGCTTCCTCGAAAGAAAGGCTTGCCGGATCAAGTCAAGCTGATCCAGCACAGTGTCGTTGTAGTTGCGGATGCTAAGCCCACTGATTAGAGGCATCAGAGGCATACCTGCAAAAAATACTCTACTTTGCCATCTAGTATAACTTAATCAGAAAAAAAGAAACATTGTCACATTCTCAGTTCCTATCTACCCTCAAGGAGAAGAAATTAAACTATCTTATCTTTCACAGGAAAAGAATTGTGGGGTATCATAAAAGTCTACTTTCTAAATGGAAAAAAAATCAAATCACTTTAATATTTCAGCATCAGAATTTACAGCAATCATTCAGTGTTCAGTGCTGGATCTTGCTCTATTGCCTTGTTTTGACATTGTTAACACTGTTTTAATTTTCGAGCATTTTTGCTCATTCCAATCTGTGATTCTAGCACAACCTCTTCAGCTTTGTCTCCTCCATCACTGTCACCCTCTCAGTCAGGTCACTGGTATTAATTTCTCTGGCTGTGAACTGAGCTGCTGAGACAATCTCCTGAGAGGACAAAACATCGGTGTTTTCGTGATCTGGCACCATGCCTCTGCCCTCATTAGTGAATGCAGTTGTGCATATTAAAGAAATAAATCATTCTAGTGTCTACTCAGAGTCACAAGTACCTTCACTTAAATGAAATTAAAATTTTAACTTGGAATTCCTAAAATAAATAAGTAAATAAATAAAGCTTCATTCTACTTATACTTGATATGTCCACCAGCCTGTCAACATGGTGTGTTACTTTATCTAAAAGATACCCTTTCCATCAGTGAGCAAAGTCAAATTTTGAAAAGATGCTGGTTAAAATATACTGTCTATATCTTCTCCATTCAGATTCATTTTGGTACTTAGCCTCAGCTTATTTCTGCCAAAGTCTCTGACCAAGATATGTGATAATTTACCTACCCAGTGCTAGTTCTGTCTTTTGTGATATCTGCATCTACAGAGTTGGATTCTCAAGGACTGGGTCATTACTGCCTTGATGTTCTTGTATTCACAGAATCTAACATGGTACAAATAGCAATTTGCTTGGCATATATTCATTAAATTGAATTGAATTATTTTTTCTTGTAACTTATTATTTGAAGTTCTTCCAAACATGAGTTTCCATACACTTTCAAAAGTTTTCAGCTTATAATCAATTCATTGGTACTTCAATCTGTCAATCCAGATTTCATTCTGTTGTTCATTCCTATAGGGGAATTTTAACACACTTAAATTGGTCTATGCCATCAACTCACTCCTTGTATTAGTTACTTGTTGTTATAACAGAAAACTTGGCAAAGGCAACTTCATAAAGAAGGATTTATTTTGATTCACAATTTGAGGCTGCAATCCATCATAGAGGGGAAGTCATGGAACAGAGCCATGAAGCAGCTAGTCATGTTGCGTTCACACTCAGGAAACACAGAGGGATGAATGCTGCTGTTAAGCTCCTTTTGTTCCTTTTATTGAGTCCAGCCCATGGAATGCTGCCATTCATGTTTAGTCAGGGCCTTGATAATTCAATCTAACCTAGAAGCTCCTTTATAGACATACTCAGAAATTTGTTTCCACGGTAAACAGTAATTAGTGTGTGTGTGTGTGTGTGTGTGTGTGTGTGTGTGTGTCTATGTATACCACATCTAGGGTGTTTCTGCAGGAACTAGATTTACAGACAGTTGTGAGCCACCTGATAGGAGTGCTGGGAACCAAACTAGAGTCCTCTGCAAGATGAGTAAGCATGTTTAACCATTGTACCATCTCTCCAGCCCTTTCAAGGTGACTGTTAATCCCAAATTGACAGTCAAGTTTAATCACCGTGCTCCTCATCCCACAAATGGGGAAGCAAGCGTATAGCTGAAAGTTTTCCTGTGTCCTGGCTGCCTGTGGTCAGGACACATCTCTCTCACCCACAATTTAAATGAGTTACATAAACATAATACCTTAAGTGAGATTAGAAATTATATATATATATAATAACAAAATTAACTTTAAATTTGTATCAATAAACTAAAATCCATGCAATGTAAAGTATTTTAAGTAAGTTGTTGCTCTTTAAAAGTAGATCCCATAATCTACCTTTTTATTCTATCTTATCTATAGCCTATATTTCTACATCATATCCCCCTTTCTTCTTTTAGAAGGAGATTTACTATGACGATTAACAATTTGTAATCAACAAAGACAAATATCCACAGTCCATTTTTTGGGAATGTGGTTGTAGTTTTCTAGGCTACTTCCTGCCGATAGGGGGCACTGGTAGTCTTATGGGGAATCCTGAGAAAATTCAAGATAATGGTCAAGTCCTGGGAAGACTGGCTAAAACCTTTGTTAATAGGTACCATCTGTTAAGGTTCAGGAGGTCTGACTTGATCAAATCTGATCCATCTTAACCTGGAACAAATTCATAGGTTCTCATCTTCTGTGGAAACAAAAGCAGAATCTCTTTTCCAAAGCATCATATCCTTAGACACAAATTTTAAAATCAAGATACCTTTAAAAAACACATATTGCTGAGTGGTGGTGGCATATGCCTTTAATCCCAGCACTCAGGAGGCAGAGCCAGGCAGATTTCTGTGAGTTCAAGGCCAGCCTGGTCTACAGAGTGAGGCCCAGGAAAAGTGCAAAGCTACATAGAGAAACCCTGTCTTGAAAAACCAAAATAAATAAATAAATAAATAAATAAATAAATAAATAAAATATACATATTGTTTAACTGAGCAGCCTTTAAAAACAAATGACTTTCTGCAGTTAAAAATCCCAAAGACAATATAACCCAAACTCTCTGTGTAATTTCCATCTTTATGTGGCTTATTTTTTATATTACTTTTACTGTCTTTTTAAAGACTTTTTTTAAAAATCTACTTCTTTATATAACTGTCTATATTCATTTTCCTCTCTCTTCCAAACCTACATACATTTTTACATACATTATAAACCATTTAAAGTCTTGTTCCATCTGAATCTGCCTTATTGTGAATCTATTGCTTTAAACTGCAGTATGACTAAAACTGAAATGGCAGCTTTGGCTGCTGACTCTGCCCACCTTAGTTTTCCAGCGTGGCAGTGGTAGGTTTATAGCCAGTTCTGGGAACCAAGCTCACTGCTGATTCTGGGAAGCAGTGGGTCTGTGCTTCTATCCAGCAGCGTGTAGCCCAGAAACCTCTTTTTATTTTATTTTATTTTTTTAGTAGCAAAAGCTATATCCACCACACACCATGTTGCACAGCTTGCAGAAACCTCTGTGTAACTGCATGGGAATCTGCTGTGCTGCTGGTCAAGCCTGTACACCTCGAACCCACCATACTGTAGCTCACAGCTTGCCTGGGAGACACAACTAGGAAGCTGTTTTGGGCTCTGTTTTAGAATCTATTTTTTAAGGCTTTCTCAGGTTTTAAGTGGAAACTCTTGCCCCACATTGGGCACCATTTGTAGCTGAAAGTTTTTCTGTGTCCCAGTTGACCTGAGGTAAGGACAAATCTCTCTCACCCACTTGGTCCCACAGCCACTTGGACCCAAGTAAACACACACAGGCTAATATTATTTTTAAACTATGGCCATGGCAGGATTTTTGTTATCTAGTTCTTATATCTTAAATTAACCCATTTCTATAAATCTATGCTTTGCCACATGGCTTGTGGCTTACTGGTACTTTTACATCTTGCTTCTCATCCTGGGGGCTGGCAGCATCTCCTCTGTCTTTCTCCTTCCTCCTATCTGTTTGGATTTTCCACTTGCCTCTAAGCTACCTTGCCATAGGCCAAATGGCTTTATTTATTAACCAATCAGAGCAACATATTTTCACAGCATATAGAAAGACATTCCCCCATCATGAATGGGAAGCACCTCACACCTCTGAAAGTTCAATTAATTCTTCTGTACATCATATAAGGACCTTTTATGTCACACCAAACACTGTAGCTGTATGTTCGGAAATTTTAGTTCTACTATTAGATATTATAGTCTTTTAATGGGGGATAATTGTATTTCAAGTAGTGTTTGATACTCACTATGGACACTAGGTGAATCAACACTCTCTTAAAGAATAAAAAAGCTTTATATTATGTACTATGGATTCTGTCTTCCCATCATATCTCTGTACAGAGAGAATATCTGTGCTGGCTGCTGCTCAGGGTTGTACCACAGTGGGTTTGATTCCTTCTCTACTTGTCCAACTTCAAATTTTCCCCTTTCCCTTATATATAATCACAACTCAGTTAATAAAATATTATAAATTGTATTCCCATGCAAAGTAAATATTTTAATTCTAAGCACATGTTAAAAAATTTAAGCTAAGTAACTTAAAATTTCTTTGGCATTTAGTATTTTCAGTAACAAAGACACTAAAAATTTATTAAGAAAATATTTCATGAAAATGGGAACAGGACATATGGATAAATAATCTCCAAAAGAAATGATACAGTAGCATTTAATTTCAAAATATTTAAGTTTTCATAAAATTGAATCTGATATTCTACCACTTAATTGAGAAAGTAGTTATGTGATAATTTTAATATCACCTTCTATTGTTCACATTTGCCTCTGTTCAGACAGCTGTTGAATACTTTCCTTGTTTTGACCTTCTGATGTCAGATATTAAAATTTTGTTTGCTTTCTTTATAGGGAACACTTAAACATTTAGCTTATCTAAGGTGCAATGACCTGGATAATAGAAGCAAGAAAACTGCTAATTTAGAGATTTTAAATGGATAAACCTTGGAAATGGATTATGTAAATTTAAACATAACAAATCAGCTTTAATCGTGTAGTTAATAAACTCCTACAGTTTAACTTTGAACTTTTCAAGCATTGGGTTATGCTTATATTCAGTGGCAAACATGCATAAGCCAAGAGGTTATAAGAAGCAATTTAAAGTCTTAACTTTGTAGACTTATGATATTTCTTCTGAATGCATAGCATTTTCTACACATGAATTTAGTAGCCATGTTTGCCTTAACTTATTTCATTTAAATTCTTAGATGAACTTGACTTTCTACTACAGGAGAGACTTTCAAAGGCAGAGATGTGTGTCTTGATATTCATTTCTCTTTCCACTTTTATGAGTTACAGATAGGATAGTCAATAAACGTCCAGTGAATCAAATTGTGTGGTGCCTCAGAACCAAACTACAATTTTTCAACATGATTACTACAGAGAACATATGGAGCATGAACCCTGCCCTAAAAATTCTCATCATCTCTCTCATTACCTCTTAAAGCATTTTATCATAGTTTGAATCCTTTATGTTAGAGGCTGGCTGAGGCCTGAAATAAAGAATGAAAATGTGACAAATGACCACTTATTGGTCATTAACTATCATGATTAGAGCAGCCTGCCTCTCAGAGTGAGGGTCAGCATTAAGAAGTGAAACCATCCTTTAGAATATCCTCCTGATAGGAATGAAGCTGTTCATTATCTGATCATTAGGGCCCATGCCAAATAAAACACATCTCTCACAAAACCTGAGTGCTAATTGTCCATTTAGTCATTGGCTTAAACAGAAAGTGATTTTAGAAAAGCAAGCAGCTATGCACTTGCACAGACTTAGCATCTCTATGTGCAGCTTTACATTTGATACTGACAGAATAGCCCAGAAAAAGCTCAACTCTCAAGCTCGGTTCTGAGACATGATATTTGGCATCTATTCACAATAGAAACTAATGGCATTGGTGAAGCTAAAAACTATAATTGATTTTACATACTATTTTGGTTTGCTATTGATAGTAAATACCTTCACTCAAATACTTAAAAAAATAATCTGTACAAATAAAGACAGTGATCTAAACTAAAACACTGTTATGGACAGGACTAGTGAGTAGGAAAATCAGAATACAAAGCTGGAGACCCAGGTGAAGACTAAGAAAACAGCATAAAAAATGTCCATAAATAGAAAAATGTCACAAACTTTGAAGCTACCAGCAAAATACATCAAGATTCTTTACTGACAATTTTAAAGTCTCATATAAATATTCTCAATTTAGTCTTGTGACATCGAAATGTCTTCCATAATTAAAAAAATGACTTTGCCACTTGATTTATCATATTGAGTTAGTGGAAGGAATTAAGCAACTAAAATGAAAATATAAGAACATTTTTGGAAGCTGACCTAACACCTCCTCTTGGCTCAGGTCCATAGCAGTGCCAGAAGGAAAGTCATATCTGTGATCAGAGGTCAAGATGAAGATAATCATTGGTTCTCTGGCTTCTTGGCTTTACTTACTTTCATTCCGTGCTCCAAAGGATGAAATATTTCTATCCCCAAATGCCTTCGATTTAAAAGGTACTCTTCGGTTCCTCTTTTTTATGTCTGGCTGTCCTTCTTCTACTCAAGAGTTACCTGTTGATTTTTGGAGTTAAGAGGATCTGGATGTAGCCCAGGAGTAAAATAAAAATGGAAGTTAAAGTTTATAATTAGTTTTCAATAATGATGAAAGGAGGCCTTGTTCTTTGTTATGTAGCCCAGTTCACAAAGACAAAAAAATGTCATAGATTTGAAGGAATCTATATCCTACATAGAAAATCATATTTGGTTCTTAGATGTCTCAAAAGAAGAGGGGTGGAACATGAAAGTAATATATCCTGCAAGTCAACAGGCTGTTATTTTGTTTTTAGATTAGACATTAAAGACATCCAAGACACTCACAGAACATTAGGGGTGTTGTTTCAATCAACAAGCTCGCCAGTGCATATCATGGTTCATGAGCTTGGCTGACTCCTCTTTAATACTTTTTCCAGGTATTTATGCATAGAAACTTGTGATAATCTTGCCTCATTCTGCAGAGTACTCTTTTTACAGGTGGTTTAGTGCCATACCTGGCTAAAAACATTGAGGGTTTTATTTTATTTTATTGCTAGAATTGACCTCAGAGTTTTGAGTATGCTAGGTGAACATTCTTCCACAGTCCTACCTACCCAGCACTTTCCCTCTGTTCTAGAAGTTGCTGAGAATTGTCTGTTCTCTCCTTTGCTCGTTGATTTTGAGTAGCTCTATTCTTCTTTCAATATGTTGAATTCTACTGTGCTTTTCTGTCATTTTGACTCAAGATCTACCTCTAAACTTCCTCCAAATCTTATAAAAAACATTTTTTAAACCATCTTTGGTTTTTCTTCTTTCTTCACTTTCTTGCTACCTTGGCTCTGTGTTCTGGTTCCAATAACATGTTCTTTTTTATTGAATCAACACCCCTAATGTTCTTAGGCTAAATTGACATAGTATCAAACTGTCCTCTTTCTCTACCCACAGATTGGTGTAGCTCTCAGACCACATCAGAGATGTTTTTTTGTAGAGTGGATGGTAGTTAATGAGGATGCTCCCAACTAGTCCAACTGCATAAAATGAATACCAGTGGAACACTTAGCCATAAATAGGACATTATCAAACACACACACACACACACACACACACACACACACACACACACAACCACGGTAAAAGGGACCATTGTGAAAGAGTGAGTAGAAATACTCTAAGAGCCAGAAGACCAGGAAGGCTAGAGTCAAACAATGTTGTCAGAACATGACAGGGCTAGTCTACTCATGAACTCACAGGAGCTATGATTGCCTGGCCAAGACAACATAACATCAAGCCAGTCAACATTCCAATATGGAGTGGGGAATAAGGGAAGAGCCTCATGAGTTTCTATCCAAACTGAAGAACTATGGACAGTTTTCAGCTTCTTGGGGATTGACAGTATTCTTTAACTCTGTGGCTCCTGGTATGTTGACCATACTGTAATATATGGCACCACACTCATGAATGGATGAAGAGGCAAATTCAACTCAATTTATTAGATAGTAAAAAGAAGAACAGAAAGTTGTAAAGGTAGACCTGGAAGGAGTTAGAGAGACAAGTGAGCATGAATATGACCAAAATCCAATATATCAAATTCTTAAGAAATTAACAAAAATGTATATTTTTCAAAAAAAATAAGTTTTCTCTCAGTCTTTAAGCGGTTACATAGTTCTGACCATGAAGATATATATATCCCAATCACTAGTCGCACATCACTAATGCATAACACTTTGGAGAAAGAAAACATCTGTGATTTCAAAGGATCATTTGGAAATTTTGATATGAAGAAAATATCCTGTGCCTTGATTGTGACACAGTTTGATTATACATGTCTCTTGATTATCCATTCATCAAAACTTCTATAGTTAAATATGTGAATTTTTACTATATATAAATTATAGATTAATGAGTTTGGCTTTAAAACACATCAAGATGTTTGTACTATGCATATTAGTTACTCACCAAAGTGAGAAATAAAATAGTGGGCCAAAGTTTTAAAAGTATGAATAAAGGAATCATTTCAAAAATAAGGAGTACTTAAATATACATGAGCAAATTGTACATGGGACTCTAGTAAAAACTGCCAGTGCAAAAAACTATCTTACTAGCAGGACTGACATTTACAAAAAAATACAACTTATCAGGTAGAAACTTAGTCAGTGATATGGCAATGGAGTTATTAAATAGGAAAGGAGAGAAAACTATCAAGTTCATAGCAACTAACATGTCATATCAAAGTGATACATTAAATATTTGTTCATTATGTCATGGATTCTTTTGCAGAATAATTATATATTTCTGACACTTTCCTATATAAAATAAACTTTTATTGAGGAAACCAAAAAATATATTAAAATAAAACTTAATTACTTGGTAACTTTTGGTAAATAGAACTTGCAAAATATACATCAATAGGAACTTTGGGATGTAGTAGAAACTGCAAAAAAGGAGTGAATCTTTCTGCACTTCTGATGATTACCAAAGAATAGCTGGTCATGGTGTAGTAAACCTGATGGGAAACCATGTTTACATTAGTCATCTTAAATCAGATAAACTAGAGATATGCTATGCTCATGGGTACAAGAAGAATTACTGTGAGCAGATTTTGGTAGAATAGAAGCTAAGAAGTTCTAGTATCCCACTGTCTAGTGAGAAACTCAAGTTGCATTTTGCTCTGTTCCTTTGTTTCATCAAACAGGCAGAATTATCTCCTTCTGTACTCTTAAAAAATGTGTGTTTATGGTACATACTCTGCTGTAGGATATCTTTCTGTGTGCTATGAATATGTGTTGCCCTGATTGGTAAATAAATAAAGCTGCATTGGTGTATCATGAATCTCAAAGAGTTTTATTAATAAAATAAACCTGAGCTAGGTATTAGGGTGAAGTGGAAGATCAGAGAACCAGAATAAGCCACAGCTACCTCACCTCGCCAGATCCTAAGCTGGTCTTGTTTCCACAGACTGGAGGCCTCTGAGTCCTTATCCAGAATGGGTCTCAGCTGAACTGCTGCTAGAAGCCTGAAAACTTAACCAGGCCAAAATGCTTAACCAGCCAAATGCTAAAACAGCCAAATGCTTCTAGTTTCTGGTCCTTACACCTTATACACTTTTCTACTTTCTACCACCACTCCCTGGAATTAAAGGCTCACTTTCTGGGATTAAAGGCATGTGTCACCATGCCTGTCCATTTCCAGTGTGGCCTTGAACTCACAGAGATCCAGAGGGATTTCTACTTCTGGAATGCTAGGATTAAAGGTGTGAGTGCCACCATTTTCTAGCCTTTGTATCTAGTGGCTGTTCTGTCTCTGACCCCAGATAAGTTTATTAGGGTGCATAATATTTTGGGGAACACGATACCACCACAAGTTGGCATATGGCTGGGCAAATGGAGCCATGTGGGAAAATCCAACAGAGATAGTAAGAGGAGAAAGGAGAGTGGGGACAGCCGCCAGTCACCACCCGGGGAGCAGCAAGACGCCAGTAGACCAGAAACACCACAGCCACGTGGCGACTTATAGATTGACAGAAATGAGTGAAGTTATAAGAGCTAGCTAGCAAGAAGCTTGAGCCATAGGCCATGCAGTTGTTCATATAAGCCTCTGAGTGATTATTTTATAAGTTGGCGGTGGGTCTGCAGGGCTTGGTGGGACTGGAGAAACTTCCATCTACCTTTTGGCACCCAACATGGGGCAAGAATTTCCACCCAAAACCTGAAAAAGCTTTAAAAATGGGTACTAAAACAGAGGCAAGAGCAGCTGCCTAGTTTTGTCTTTCAGGCAAGCTATGATACTTAGACACTGTAGCATGCAGACTTGAGCTACAGCATGGTAGATTCCTGCTGTGGTACACAGAGGCATCTCTAGCTGGGCAGTGAACTGCATGGTAGATTTAGGTTTTGCTTTAAAAAAAAAATATTTTCTGGGCTACAAGCTGCTTGATGGATGCATAGACCCACTCCTCAGAGCTGGTGATAAAGTTACACCTGCCATGTTGGGAAGCTGAGGTGGGTGGAGTCAGCAGCCAAGGCTGCTGCTTCAGTCCTAGCCACTCTGCAGTTTAAACTAATGAGCAGAAGAGGATTATAGATAAACAAAAGACAGATTCAGGTGGAATACGCCTCTAAATGGTTTACAATATGTACAAAAGGTACATAGGCTTGAGAGAGAGAAGAGAGAAAAAATAAATAGTCATAAAAATAAAACAAAGTCTTTAAAGAATAAAATACAAAAAACAAGCCATGTACAGATAGATATTACACAGAGTCTGGAATGTGTTGTCTTTGGGATTTTTAACTGCAGCAAGACAATTAATTATAAAGGCTGTTAAGTTAAACCAATATATATCTTGGTATCTTGACTTTAAAACTTGTATCTAGGGTTATATTGCTTTGGAAAGGAGGCTCTGCTTTTGTTTCCACAGAAGATGAGAACCTATGAATTTGTTCCAGGTTAAGATGGATCAGATTTGATCAAGTCAGACCTCCTGAACCTTAACAGATGGTACCTATTAACAAAGGTTATAGCCAGTCTTCCCAGTACTTGACCATTATCTCAAATTTTCTCAGGATCCCCATGATTGCCAGAGCCCCAAATCCACAATAAGTATTATGAGAAGCTATGCCCAAATTCCCAAAATATTGTTTAGAAAAGTTTATTTTTATTTAAATGGGGTTGATTATAAATACAATCTCTTTCTAAAAAAGAAAGAGGGATATAGATATGATAGGATAAAGGGGTAGATTATTGAATCTACTTTTAAAGAACAACTTATTTGAAATTTTTTACATTGCTATGGATTTTGGTTTATTGATACAAACTTAATGTTAATTTTGTAACACTGTATATATATTTCTACTCTTGTTTAAGACATTATGTTTATGCAACTCATTTAAATTCTAATGTATAATTAAGAAATACATAGAAGATTAATAATTAATCTTCTATGATAGTCAAATTTATAGTCCTGTTAGTTACATTTTTTAGATATACAAAGATATATTTCAATTAGGTAGGTAATCTTCAGACACTTCAAAGACCTACATAATACGGCAAGTAAAATGATTTAAGAATTGAGACTTTTCTGGACGATGAGACATGTCTTCTCCTGGCAGCACCAATTACTTCAAAGAGGATGATGGACATCAAAGAAACTCTTTAAGGAGTTTGCTTTCTTTGTGGCAAAAGTTAGCCACTAGGCAAAAAAAAATGCCTTTGCTTGGACTGCTTGACAGGATGTTGTATAAACTGGACATGCAGGACCCATAGGAAAATGCTCATTAAATACTGTCAAAACAAGGCGAGGTGATCCTTCAGGTTCCTACTTCACAGAGGAGACTGCCAGGCATTCTGCAGGACACAGAGAGAAGTGACTGAGAAACTCTAGGCCTATAAGCTAAAGATCAATGCCCCAACATTTCAGAACTTTGGGTGACTGTCCAGGCAGCCGGATGTCTCTGTCATTCTAGATTTTGAAAGTTGCTTACAATGCATTTCCTGTTTACTTTGGTAATATTATATCCTTCTGGGGTCTTTGATGGAGTTGAAGACTAGATAGTTATAATTATAGCTTTCCTTAGTCATGATAAAAGATAAATTAGATATAAAACTTTAGACTCACAAAAATAGGATACATTGTAGAATATTTTCTTTAAATTTGCCAAATACACATAGACTAAATGTTGTAACTACAATTCTTGCTTAATAACTGTTTTGTTATATGTAATGTTACTATGTTAAAATTAAAACCTTCCTTTTTCATTAGACAGAAAAGGGGAAGTGCTATGGGATGTTGTTCTGTATGCTGTGAATATGTGTTGCTTTGATTGGTAATTAAAGCTGCACTGGTGTATGGCAGGGCAGGATGGAGCCAGGTGGGAAAATCCAATAAAGATAGTGAAAGGAGAAAGAGAGTGGGGAGAGATGCCAGTCACCACCCAAGGAGCAGCAAGATGCCAGCAGACTGGTAACACCACAGCCACATGGCAACTTATAGATTAATAGAAATAGGTTAAGTTATAAGAGCTAGCTAGCAAGAAACTTGAGCAATAGGCCATACAGTTGGTAATTATTATAAGTCTCTGCATTATTATTTTACAAGTGGCTATGGGACTGCAGGGCTGGGTGGGACCAGAGAAACTTCCAGCTACAGAAATCATTTATAAGTGGTTACTAGATATAAAGCAAAGAATAATCAGACTACAACCCACAGCTCCAGAGAAGCTAGCTAACAAGGAAGACCCTAGGAGGGATGCATGGATCACCCTGGAAAGGGGAAATAGATGAGATCTCCATGAGTAATATGGGGGTGGGAGGGCAATAGAGGATAAAGGATGGGGATTGAGAATGTAAGGGAACAGGATGGTCAAGCTGGAACAGGGACAGAGTGAGAGAGCAATGAAAGAGATATCTTCACAGCGGGAGATATCATGGGGACAGGGAGGAACCTGGTGGTAGGGATGTTCCCAAGAATCCACAAGGATGACTGCAGCTTAAACTATTAGCAATAGTGGAGTGGGTGCCTGAACTGGCTTACCCTAGCAATCAGATTGGTGAATACCCTGACATCATAGAGCTTCATCCAGTAACTGATGAAAGTTGATGCAGAGATCTACAGCCATGCACAAGGCCGAACTCCAGGAGTCCAGTCAAAGAGAGGGAAAAAGGATTCTATGAGCAAGGAACATCAAGACCATGATGGGGAAACCTACAAAGACAACCAAACCAGGCTAGTGGGGACTCATTAATTGTAGACTTACAACTATAGAGCCTCCGTGGGATTGAACTAGGCTCTCTGTATGTGTACAGTTGTGTAGCTTGGTCTGCCTAAGGGGACCCCTGGCAGTAGGATCAGGATCTATCCCTGGTGCATGAGCTGGCTTTTTGGAGCCTATTACCTATGGTGGGACACCTTGTATAGCCTTGATACAGGGAGAGAGGCTTGGACCTGTCTCAACTGAATGTACCAGGCTTTGCTGACTCCCCATGGGAGGCCTTACCTTTTCAGAGGAGAAAATGGAGGGTGGGTTGAGGAGTGAAATGCTTGGGGCGGGGGGAGTGGGAGGAGGGATGAGAGGAGATCTATGGTTGGTATGTAAAATGAATGAAAATTTCTTAGTAAAGAAAAGAATGTGTGTATACTATGCAATATTATTGTCTTGATATAAAATTTGACAACCCGACAATTTCTCCATTTCTTTCTTTGATGAGTTAGGTTAGCACATAACTGTTCTGTCTGCCTTTATTCAGGGCATCTTCAATTTCTCCTCTGCATAGGAAAGTGATGTGATGTTCCAGGTGACTGGGTAGTTTGCCATCCTTAAACATATCATTTCCTACTCAGCTTCCCTGTGCCAAGCAGACTTGAACACATTCGATACCTCAAAGAGCAGAGGAGATTTCCTCCATTTGCATTTTAAATATTTCATTATTGCATGTACCTTCCATAAATCTGGATCATGCCCTCTGTCCATCCTGCATAACATTACAATCTCTGTAAGTCTCTATAATAAAGCTAGAGTTTACCAGAGTTAGATACGAGGCCTTCTGGATAGAGGAAATGGAACCTTTGAGCAAAACAAAACTTTGAATTTCATTCCACAATATTTACAAAATTTCACTCTGCTGCCTCAATAAGTATAGCATTAATATGGTACTACTTATATTCAACATTTCATGGTAATTTTAATCATCCTAAATATTATTTTTTCTAACATAGATATGGTCAATAATAAAGATTTAAGTATATCTATAAAACAAATGAAAATATTTATTGAAGCAATTAATTCTGTAGAAACATATATTGTAGTAATCCAGCTATTGAAGAGGAAACAGATTGAGGAGGGCCTGATACAGCCACATTCTCTCCTAACCCAAAAGTTTCTATTAGGTTTAAAGGAGGAAATGTGATAGTTGCCCTCCCTAACAACTTAGTCATCAGACACTATCAGGATTCTCACTTGATAACATAGCATGCTGGTCAAGTCATTATTACGAGGAATTTCCATATCCAAACATGGCTTGCTGAAACATTTAGTGTCAAAAGTTAGACAATAAAAGGCACAATTCCTCAAGATTGGCTATATTTTGTGGAACATATTCATAATGAACACGAGGATAGCTAAGCTTGCATGAATCACCTAGAACACCTGGATCTCACACCTCAGTTGCTGAGATGCATGTAACATTCAGAGACAAATTCTCCCTTGTTTAACCGACTGAATACAGGAGGTAAGCCAGGGTGAAGGATCAAAGGCCAGCTAGGGGAGAAGTGGAATTCATGTTCACCGCTTCACTATTAAGAAGAAACTCCTCCATAAGCTAAGTGGGTCTAACATCAGCATGGAGATTGCTGAAATCAGCTAGGGATCCATAAACAGAAAGAAAAACAATAGATGAACAGGCCTGAGAAGAAAAACAAGTGGAACTAACTCTGACTTTTTATTATTCTTTAAAGAATTTGATATTCTGTGGTGCCATGGACTGAGTCTGTATTCCCTTCCAAAAAAAAAAAAAAAATCATATTCTAAAGCCCCGTTCCTCACAGGAAGGCACAGACAGACATTTGAGGGACGGATGTAGGCACTGGGCTGTGGGAGTGGATCCCATATGTCTGCCTTAGTTCTCTGACCAGAAGCCAGAGCTTCCCTCTGCCATGTGAGAACGCACAGAGGCAAGCAGGAAAAGGACTCTGTAGACAGTGGCCACCCACGCCTATCAGAGTACATGCCAACCTTCTAGTAAATTCCTACAACTAAGGCTAGTGCTAAGCTATATGTGTTGTTTATTCCTTATGTTCATATGAACAATATAGTTTAATTTCTAAATTATGTAAATATTAATAACAATAACTAATTAAACAGAGTGATTATAACGATAGTTTAATAAAAAATTTAAAACATTGACTTTTTATTTCTGAAATATTCCATTGAACAGTTTTATTTTGCAAATTTTAAAAAGCAAAATTACAGGAAAGGAAGTCTCACATTACTTTGATCTTGGCCTTTTCAGCCTCTAGAACAGTAAGAAATGTTTATTGGTTGAGCCACGCAGCCTATGATATTAACACATTGTTATGACAGCCCAATCTTAGACAGGGTGGTGACAGCCGAAGGGAGATTAGGCTTTCTAACTTCTACTGATAATACTTCCAGCCAAAAGAGGTGAGAACTCTAAGAAATCAGAAGCTCACTAGTCATTTCTGTTCACACACAAACTTGCTGAGAGCCATTTTGACTTTCTTGCCATGGCCTGCCCTGAGTTAGTCTCAATCCCCTAAGTGGCTTTCACATGTAGTCACAGAAACTCTAAGGAAGCAATATGAAAGCTGAAGGTTGGCAGTGTGACAGGTAGGAGTGTTGACTTTGTTGCTTTTCCTCTCTACAGCTGAGTCTTTTTTAGATCTATGTATGTTCTTGACACATTGCCTTCAAGACTAATGATCAAAGCTGGATGTAATTGAAAAATGCATTTTCCTCATAATCATCATGTCTCAGACGGAGCTGACTTCAGGCTAGAAGAGGCACCCTCCTGGCCAGCTTTATCACAGCAGGCACTGTTCTCATGGTCTTCTGTGTCCCTCTGCCCATTAGGCCTGCTCCAGCCCTGCCGTGCGCACACCCCTCCAACCACTGGATCATCTTCATGATGCCCTCCACCTAAATTGTCATGATCCCAATACTATCTCTGGTAGGTCTTCTACAGGGATCTTTACTACAGCTGGTTATAATACCCTTTGGTTACCATACCTTCAAGGACTCTCAGGCCCACAGTCTGAGTGCCTTTTCTATCTAGCCCATGTTTCTCATTTTTGCAGTCAGGTCTGCTTTCAGCATCAACTCAACCACTTTGATCTGCTATATCAGACTTCATGAATTCCTCCTCATCTCTCTCTCTTTCTCTCTCTCTCTTTCTCTCTCTCTCTCTCTCTCTCTCTCTCTCTCTCTCTCTCTCTCACACACACACACACACACACACACACACACACACACTTCTTAATCAAGCTTTTGCCACACATTGCTCCATTCACCTCTCACATACTAGTGCTTTATCTTCTCTGAAAAGATCTCATTAGTTACTCTAGACAGTGATAAAGTCCCTCCCCTAACTATAACCCAATCCAAATAATAATCTTACTAATTAATATTTCTCTGATAATATAGGATTTCACTACTTTATTGGTGATTGCATATACTCAGAAGAATGAGAATCATATAAGTTTATTCCAGGTTAACCCTGTCCCCTAAGGAATGACTTAGCTCCTTATAACTTGAATTTCTTAGATTAAGTCTTATGATGGTAGATTTGCAGAGAGGAATTTGCTGTTACTGTAATTCTACAGAGCAGTCAATGCAAAACAAAGCATTCAACCACAGCATTCAGAAATTCAGACAAACTTCTAATTAGTCATAAGATTTAGCATAACACTTCATTCATTGGAGGAGTAATAAGAACTAAAAACTATTTCTAACTAACATCGCTTTTCTGCCCTAAATATACCATTTGTTCACCCAACATTCAACTCCCTTAGTAGCTTTCCACATTGCTATGTCTCTTATTGCCCTCTCTGGCAGGTGTGATAGCAGCTTTTTATTCTTCCTTTTCTTTCTGTCATATTCCTGGAAGTGCCAACCCCCTTGCCTCTCCCTCGTTGATAAGTAGTTCTATAGACCTGTCACATCTCATGCAAGTCTTTGCTTTGTTGAAAGAACTTGGGACTCCATCCATGGTGCTCCGGCAATAGCAGCATCAGCTGCAAAAAGAGTCAGAAGTGTGTGCCCTCTGGGAGCCTTTCAACAGAGAGTAGGCAGCAGTAGGCTCGTTAGACAGAGGCAGGGTCAGCCAGGAGCAGTCTATGCTTCACCTGAGCTGACACTGCCAGTGTGACTCAGCCCTGTGGAAGTAGTATTGGAGGAGAGAAGCCCAGCTGGAATCAAGAAACCAAGCTACTTTAAAGGCTCCTCTGAGCCTTCAGTCTAATTCAGCCAATAAAAATAGTGTGACTAATCCATAATTAGGCCACTTAATAATGCTTGGCTTGCAGAGAAAACAGGCATTAAGAATTATTTTCAAATAACCTTTACTTTATCATTTCTGAGATTATTTGTGCCACCAATTCTAGACAAACTCACTGCTGTCAGAATACTTTTCTCTAAAACATAAGTGAGATGACACCATCCCACTACTTTAGTGTTGAAGTTCATCTATTCCTGTGAGTAAAGATATTGCCTTTGTTTAACACTGCACATGACATTTTTAATGTCTTGCCCTCTCAGACTCATCTCTGCTGAGCTCTCATGTTTACCCTTTGACCCAGAGTACCAATCAGCTGACATCAAGGTCAATGTCCCAGACCCACAGTCGTAACCACTCTTCTGACACTGCGATAAAATGCCCTGACAAAAACAACTTATGGATGAAGAATTTGTTTTGGCTCACAGCTCAAGGGTACATTCCATCGTGGAAGGAAAGTTCAAGCTTCAAGGGTGTGCAGCATCTCGTACCTTTGCATTCACAGTCATGTAGCAGATAGATAACTGACTTACTCAGGTGGGTTTTTTTCTTATGCAGCCTATAACTTAAACCCAGGGAATGATGACACTCATTTTGGGGGTAGATGGGTCTTCCCACCTCACTAATAAATATAATCCATCACAAGCATGACAAAAAGCTAAACTAATCTAATAAATACTTACAGGTGTTTCACGTATGATTTGAAGTTTTGTCAAGTTGACAATCAATGTTAGCCATCACATTCACTGTATCCCTCACCACTTCATCACTCACCAGAATACTGAGCTTCTCTCAAAGTACCTAGCATATACCAAAATGATTCCAGTCACTTCTCTGTAATCTTATAGGTTTGTAACTACCATGAGAATATGAATCATTAGAAGACATAAAAGCATCTGTCTCACTGAACAAAGGACCACATAGCATCTCATTAAACATTGGTAGGAGTAATGAATGTATTAAAAGATTCACTGGTTAGGCTATTATTTGAATATTCTGCTAACTAGTTATTGTGGTCAATAGAAGGATATCTCAAGCCCAGCTGAACAAAGTGTTTGAGTGGGTTATTTTACCAAATAGATAAAGAAAATAACTTCTGCTCAAACAGGGCAATTTTCTGTTTAAATAATGATTCACCTCAGGGGGCCTTCAAACTGCAAGTGCTTTTCTAGAGCATTTAAGGGTTTAAAATGATTAACTACTTGACAGGAATATGAGGCAGAAGAGAGAGAATTTTACCAGGAAAAGCCAACATCTATTGAAAATAAACCAAATGAAAAGAAGAGGCAAATGGTAATAAAACGTGCCTCTGAAGCTTTAATCAAGGGGAATATGATTTAATTTCCATGTTTGATTTATACACATTACAAAGCATATCCATTGTATCAAACAAAGATAAATCAGTATCAATTTCCAGAAGAATTTTCTAATATAAACTTCTAGAATTAAGATTCATGACAAGATACTGTCCCCCTTGTGAACATCAATAATCTTGAAATCATCTACATTTCTGTTTCAGAATGAGGCGATAAAGAGTGTCTTACTCACGTTTGCCTCACCATGACACAGCACAATATCTGGACTCTAGCAGATAATCTACGTGCCTCAGATTGAACCACAGAGTGTTTGTTTTCTCAGCTCTGACCCCAGAGACCAGATGGTAACAGCTGAGGAGAGAAAAGGGGTGTTTGAGCTCGGGTCTTCAGAAGGCTCCGTCCAGCTTGCTTGCACCATCCAGAACATCATGGTGGCGAGTGAATGTGGCGCGGAGACTCCTCACCTAACTGCAAACCAAAGCGGAGAGAAGCTGGCCCTGTTCCACCTCCCTCCTCGTTCTCTTTTATTCTGCCCAATTGTCCAGCCGGCAAGATGAAGGCATCTACGCTGAGCACTATGAACTGACTCCCCATGTCCGTCGGGAAGCTGGACACGGAGGAGTGCATCTGCAGCCCCAGAGGCCAGTCAGTTCAAGCCAATCAACAAGTCTCAGGTAAAGAGCAATAGACGATGATCCCCCAAATTGACCTCTGGCCTCTGCATGCACACACAATTCCAACACATGAACACTCATGCCAGACATACAAATAAAAATAACAAAGAAGGTTCTTGGAATTAATTACAGGTAATCATGTCCTGATGACCGTGAAAATTGCCTTGGATTTAAATTTTAAAATTAGGTTATGAAATACATTTAATACACCATTCAAGTTTGAATGATAGATACAATGAGGTGCAATGTGAAATATATAGATAGCTTTTTAAATGTTCCTACTTTAAAAATATGAAATATCACCTATTGAACACATTAGCAAAGCACAGAGTATAAGCATTCCATGGTGGCTGCCTCAGGCTATCAAAGAATCTTGAACCCATTTCAGATTCATGCTCATAAAACTGTGGGTGGTAACAATCTGGATATATTTTTTTGTTGTTTAAATCTTTCCTAGATACAGCAGCTGTCAAACAGCCAACATCCCTGACCCAGTTGTATTGAATAAGCCCTACAGATTATTTGTCAAACAAATGCAGTAACCCAATATTTGTTTCTTTATTTTAAAATTTAATTGGTATGCAAATAGAGCAAGAAGACAGCATTTGTGCTGGATACAGTTGTCACTTCGGATTCTGGGAATGCTCATTATCATGCTTACAGATGTTTTTTTCCCAACTAACATCTGCCAAGACTACCTAAACCCCAGGAAGTCTCCAAACCTGTGCAAACTTCCCTGCACTGTGGGTCTCTCCCTCTGTTATCTGTTCCATGCACACTCATTTTTGTGCATCTGAGGCCTCTGCTCGCCAGAATTATGCCTGCTTCCTAACACTTCTGCCTCTAGAGCTTTAGATTGGAAATTGAACAGACACTGAGCCAATTTATCATAGGATGACATGTGTCATGTTTATGGTATTACCAGAGGAACCCTGGTATGCACTGTGTTTCCTTTTGTTGTCAGCTTAGGCCTAGACAGCGCAGGAGAAAGAGGCTATTACATTTTTAATGATTTGATATACACTTTAAAAACGGAACATTAAATAGAATCAGCTCAAAAATATGGTGCTAGATCATCCTGCTTAAGACTAGAATTTCTGTGTCAAATAATCATTTTTCATCCGGGGACTCATCCTTTGAAATGAGAGGAACAGAAGAAAGGCAATGGAATGTGCTCCCTTGAAGAAACAGATCATGTACTGCTCAAACTTATCATTTATTTATTCTATCTCTCCCATTTCCACATAAATTCTAATAATGGCTAATGATTGTTTTATCATGAATATGATAGAAATTCACATCATGTGGCTTTTGTCAACAAGCATAAATATCCAGGAGCATTCTAGTTCTATCTTTCATTCGCTAGTACATGTACTTTTAACATCCCAGTGATGCATCGTACTGTTTTCTAGATCAAACACAAAGAAAACATACAGAAAGAGAGTAATATTTCAAGCACAAATCCAGTAGCTGAAGGGAAAAAGCTTTTCATTTGAATAAAGTTTAATAATAAAAAAAAAGCCCCAAACTTGAAAGAAAACTTGATCGGAGTGATATCCTCTTTACATTTCTATAAAGATCCACCTTTTATCAGGAAGAACCATCTGCTCATGCCAAACTTCATACCTTGCAGCTTATTTTAATGCATAATTAACTTTGAGTTTCAATACATCTCCAATTACCATTTTAACACATAATTTGCAAATATATTCTTCAACACAAAATGTAAATAGGACCTCAATGTGGAACTGTTGAGATGGTTCAATGGGCACTTACCAACAAGTCTGATGACCTGAGGCCAATCCCAATACTCGCATGGTGGGATGCCAGGGCTGACTCTCTTAAGTTGTCTACTTATCTTTACACATGCCATAGCGTGTGAGCACCTCCCACAATAAGTAAATAAATGTGAACATATGTAAACATAAATATATAAATGTCAGGCCTCTTTAGATGTTATTAGTGTATGATAATCAAGTGAGACTGTATATGTGAAAGTCCATACAGCATGTGTATAGTGTTATCAAATACTAAACATCAAGTCTTAGCCTGTTCATGCTGAGGACTGGCTTGTTAGCATGAGCATAAAATTTTACTAACTAGGTTATTGAACGAACAATTTAAGGCTATCAATTCCTAACAGTTGCCAGAAGTATTTATCTGAATCCAGTGATCGTGCTGAAGAAAGAATTGGGTAGCACAAAGTGATTATTGAATAAAGCTAAATCAAGGACAACATAAAATGCTGGGCATGGTCATGTGGGAAAAGACAAGAGGGACACTGGAGCTCCTGGCTGACAACGTCTCTTCAACACAGCAAGTTCTTCAAGGAAAGACTGTCTAAAGGTAAAAGATAGGAGGAGAGAGAGAATATGAGTATCCCTCCTCTTGTCTCAGCTGATCTGTCCAGAGGTCTAAGCCATACACACACACACACACACACACACACACACACACACACACACACACACACTCACACACACACACAGAAAGGGGCAGAGAGAGAAGCCCTGAATAAAATGTAAATTAAATCTTGTCACAAGAATACAGTAGACTCGTGTCTTATATGATGATATAATATATAATCTATGGAGTAAGGAGCATTTCCTATGGCAATGGTGTTGATGCATTCTTTGAGCATGTACTAATAATAGCTTTGTGCAGAAATTTTCTACTAATATCCAACTCTTTAAGCTAGAATTAAAAGATATCTGTTTCAAAGTATTTTCCACTTCCAGTATTTTTATTAATAGCTTTTCACACACATATCAATTAATTCTCATAATACACACTTCTGATTTCATGTATAATTATCTGAGACTCAGAGAATCAAGGTGCCTCTCTGAGCTTACAAAATTATAGGAGAACAGACTTTTCCTATCTGAGGCCTGGACTTGAAACCACAAAAATCTGGTGCTGTAGCTAAGGTTATCTAAAGGAATGAGGCTGTTTAAAAACTCTGTACATATCATACTCCACTCAAAGGTTTGCTACTGTCTTCTTCTAACAGGCTTTGAATGAGATTCATGTATCAATAAGAAATCAACAGGAACACAAAAATGAATAACTCCAAAAGTTTTGCAGTTAGGCAATGCTAGGCAGGTGGATAGAAGCTAGAAACTATTCTTGAACATTTTTTTTTTAATTTTATTTTATTTTACAACACTATTCAGTTCTACATAACAGCCACAGATTCCCTTGTTCTCTCCCTTCCTGCCCACCTCCCCTTCCCCCCAGCCCACCCCCCATTCCCACCTCCTCCAGATCAAGGTCTCCCCCAAGGACTGAGATCGACCTGATAGACTCAGTCCAGGCAGGTCCAGTCCCCTCCTCCCAGATTGAGCCAAGCGTCCCTGCATAAAGTCCCAAGTTTCAAACAGCTATCTCATGCAACGAGCCCAGGACCCGGCACCTCTGTCTAGATGCCTCCCAAACAGATCAAGCCAATCGACTGTCTCACCTATTCAGAGGGCCTGATCCATTTGGGGGCCCCTCAGTCTTTGGTTCATAGTTCATGTGTTTCCATTCGTTTGACTATTTGTCCCTGTGCTTTATCCAACCTTGGTTTCAACAATTCTTGCTCATATAAACCCTTCTCTTTCTCACTAATTAGACTCCCAGCGCTCCACCCGGGGCCTAGCTGTGGATGTCTGCATCCAGATTCCTCAGTCCTTGAATGGGGTTTCTGGCACAACTATTAGGGTGTTTGACCATCCCATCACCAGAGTAGGTCAGTCCCGGCTGTCTCTCGACCATTGCCAGCAGTCTTTTGTGGGGGTATCTTTGTGGATTTCTGTGGGCCTCTTTAGCACTTTGTTTCTTCCTTTTCTCATGTGGTCTTCATTTACCATGGTCTCCTATTCCTTGTTCTCCCTCTCTTTTCTTGATCCAGCTGGGATCTCTTGCTCTCTTTCCCTCTACCCTCGCCCTTCATTGTTCCCACTCATGTCCAGGCTGTTCATGCAGATCTCATCCATTTCTCTGTCATTGGGTGATTTCCGTGTCTTTCTTGGGGTCCTATTTTCCAGCTCAGACATTAAAGGCTAGGCTCACAACCAAAAATATTCTTGAACATTTTGCTAAAATTCATATTCCATGCTGACTCCTTCCACAGGAGGAATCAAGGAAGGACTCTGCCTCACTTATCCCTAGGCAGTGAGTAAATGGCAGCTAAAATTCAGGACCTTGTGTCTTTCCAGACACTATATACACACACACACACACACACACACACACACACACACACACACACACACACACACACACACACATATATATATATATATATATATATCCCTCAGTGAAATGCCCTACCTAAACAGTTTATTTTTAATATAATATTTTATTCTTTGAAAATCTCATAGATTCATACAACATATTTGGTCACCTTTATCCCCAACTATTCCCCTCAACCCTCCCAGATCTTCCCCATATCTTCTCTCAACTTCAGTCATGCACACGTACACACACACACACACACACACACACACACACACACACACACACGACCAGACATTTGGCAGAGCAGCCCATACATGAAGGCTAAGAAAGGCCATAACATGAAGCTGTGATGATAAAGCCTGGATTACACTGAAAGCCCTGAGATGTTGAGATGCCAGAGCATCTCTACCAAGGAGAGCTTCTAACAGGTTATAGAACCAAGGAGCTGTAGATGTGAAGAGCATTTTGACATGAAACACAGAGGAAGCCTCAGTTTAATGTGCTCTGATGGAATTTGGTCTTGCTTTGGACCAATATTTCCTCATTATGCCTCATTTCCTCCTTTTGGAATGGTAATATATATTTTGTGCCATTTTATGTAGTTGGAAGTTTTCCTGTATCCTAGCTGGCCAGTTGTCTGGACAAATTTCTCCCACTTGTGTCCCCCAAGTAGGCACACAGAGGCTTATATTAATTATAACTGCTTGGCCATTAGCTCAAGCTTATTACTGACTAGCTCTTAACACTTAAATTAACCTATAATTCTTATCTATGTTTAGTCACATAGCTTGGTACCTTTTCTCAGTTCTGCCTTGTGAGCTTGCTTCCTCTGTGTCTAGCTGGTGACTCCTGACTCAGCCTTCTTCTTCCCAGAATTCTCCTCATCTGTTTGTCCTGTCTACACTTCCTGCCTGGATACTGGCCAATCAGCATTTTATTTATCAACCAATCAGAGCAACACACATTCACAGAGTACAGAATGATATTCCACAGCACTTCCCCTTTTCTGTACAATCAAAAAGGAAGGTTTTAAGTTTAACGTAGTAAAATTACATGTAATAGAACAGTTATTAGCAAGAATTACAGTTACAATATCTAGTCTGTTTGTATTTGGCAAATTCAAAGAAAATATTCTATTTATCTTATATTTGTGAGTCTAAGGTTTCATATCTAACTTATCTTTTATCATAACCAAGGAAAATTATAACTATCTAGTCTTCAACTACATAAAAGACCCCAGAAGGATATAATATTATCTAAGTAAACAGGAAGAACATTGTAAGCAACTTCCAAAAATCTAGAATGACAGAGACAGCTGGCTGACTGGACAGTCACCCAAATTTCTTTTGCAACGTTGGGGCATCTATCTTCAGCTTATAGCCCTAGAGTCTCTCAATAACTTTTCTTGGTGTCCTGTAGAATATCTGTCAGTCTTTTCAGTGAAGCAGAAACCTGAAGGACCATCACATCTTGCAAAGTTCAGTGGTCACCTTCCTATGAGTCCTGAATGTCCAGTCAATACTCAGGTCTCTGAGGGAGTCAAAGATTAGATAGTTGTAGTTATAGTTTTCCTTGTTAAGAAATTCAGAAAAGAAACTCACTAAGAGGTGTTAAGTGTATAAGTTTTAAAGACATTATAAGATAGTTTTCTGTTGGAAATACAAGATAGGATAGAAAGTGAATTAGGTACATTTATAGACTCACCAAAATAGGATAGATAATGGAATATTTTCTCTGAATTTGTCAAATGCAAATGGACTAGACATTGTGGATGTATTTATTGCTTTTGTATATTGTATATAGTTATTGTACTTATTGTACATAGTTTTTCTTATATCAGTTATAACTTTTTTTATTTTTTATTAGATAAAAAAGAGAAATGTGGTAATATTTTATTTGTGTTGAAATGTGGTGATATTTTATTTGTGCTTTAATAAATAAAGCTTGCCTGGAGATCAGAGGAAAAAGCCAGTCACAACACAAAAGTCATGCAATGTTAACACACACCTTTAATCCTATCACTTGGCAGGATCTGTGTGTTCAAGGCTATACTGGAAACAGAGCCAGGTGTGGTGGCACACACCTTAAATTCCAACATTAGTTAACCATGGAGGTCTGGAGGTCTGTACAGATAGACAGGAAGTGACAGAGCTGGCCAGGAAGAGGAAGTAATGTAGCTGGGCAGAGAGAGCAAATCAAATGGCAAAACAGCAAGGCATATAGGCATGGGTAGACAGGAATAACTCACATTTGGAAACTGCAGAGTTAGTGAAGTAAGGTTAGCTATGGCTTTCCCTATTTGTCTGATCTCTCCCAGGCTTTCACCCATATATCTGGCTCTGCATTTTTATTTAATAAGACCATTTATGAATTCATCTACAAAAAAAAGAAAGAAAAGAAAAGAAATTCATCTACAATTTTATGTGGGAAGAATGTGATCTGCTTTTTTATGTGATTTTCAAGACAACATTTATCTGCATAGCCCTAGCTGTCCTGAAACTCACTCTATAGACTACATTGTCCTTGAACTCAAAGGTTCACATGCCTCTGCCTCCCAAGTGATGAGATTAAAGGTGTTCACCCCCTGGCTACATACACAGTTTTAATGAACTTTTTTCCATCTGGACTAGTATGAACCAAGGGCTACTTAGCAGAAACCCCAATACCAGATAGGAGAAGAACTCTTTCTAGTTATTGGCCAATGCTGTACAAGAGAGTCCTAAAACAAACAGCCTATTGTTCTTTTCCTTGGTTATTCCCCCAAAGGTGGAAGGTAAGTTTTTATTGCTGAAGATGCCATACAATTCAGAAACAAGGACCAGAGACCCCTGAGCTGGAATTAACCTGAATGTCCTCTCCCTAGAGACTAGTTTTTAAGATACAAGAAGTTGCCATGCAGCTTCCAAATCAATACCAAGTGGATCAAATATCTCAATGTTAGGCCTCAAACTTCTAGAAGAAGTAGTAAGTACACTTCAGGATATAGGCTCAAGAATGGACTTTCTGAATAATACTTCAGTTACCTTAACAAGTAAGAATTCATGAAAAAAAAAAAACTGATAATCTACTGAAGAGGCAGCCTACAGAATGAAAAAATGCCTTTACTAAATACACATATGACAGAGGATTTGTATGTTGAATGTTCAAGGAACTCAAAAATACACCCCCCCTACACACACACACACACACACACACACACACACACACGCGCACACACACACACACACACACCTAACCCAGTTTAAAGAGTGGCCTAGTGAACTAAAATACAGTTCTCAGAAGAAGAAATACAAATGAATAAGAAATATGTTTTAAATGTTCGAACACTGTCATTATTGTGGCTCATGAGGTTAATAGTTAGATAAGACAGATGATTGTTTTCCTTCTCTAGTAGGGTGCATACCATCTTCCAGCACTATGAAAGCTACCCAGTAAGAATGAAGCCTCCAGGTCAATACCTACGTGGTTTCTCCATGTACTATGGCTCAAGTACATGGTGATTTCAGCAAGAGAGTCTTACTGCAGAATGATAAGTCTCAAACCAGTCGCCAAGGCACACACATAATATACTTCCTTATGAGCCAACCTGGAGTCTGCCTGAGGGCCTAGCAACATGGGCTGTCAGAGGTCCTGATTGTGCCCAACCAATGAGAGGTAACCATGCAATGTCAATGGATTAGGCACTGTCAGAGGTCCTAGCCAATGAGGGGTGACCACGAAATGTCACCAAGTCTGGATGCAGTCTGGGTGCTGGGAGGGGGCTTTCTCTGTTACGGAATAAATGAGTCTGCTGTTCACTTTTCTTCGGATTCCCAGTGTCTTTGTCATTGATACTGTACCTTCTCAACCCCTCCCCTGAGAGAGCTATTAGGACACAGCAACATCTCACCATCAATTTCTGGAGGGCAACCAAAATATTGGCAGTAGACTGTAATGTTTGGGTGTCTACAGGGCCTGACTGGCCAACAAATGCTAGAGAAGTAGCCCATTTCTAGCACTGAGCAAGAGAGATTATAGTTCTTATAGAATGTGCTATTATTATTCTGCTAAAGAGACATTATTAAATCAACTCCTAATAACCTATACCCATAGATTACTGCATCTCGCAATCTCTCATATATCATCAGAAAAGCTTCTTTTGAAGTCAATTATCAGCATGGCCCACAGCTTGTAAGGTGAAGAAAATAAGAGACTGAAGATGCTTAGCCCCAAGTGGAACACCTGTCTCACACTCCATCCTCCCAGTGCTCAGGGATCATTGCAGAAGAGGGATGAAAGATTATGAGTCAGAGGCAGGGGATGACTACAACAAGGCTGTTTTCTGGACTCAGAAGGGCATATATGTTATATGCACTGAACTCAGAAGTTCAGTGCATATAACTGCTTGCTTATAAAGTCCAAGATCCATTCAGAAGTAACTGCCCAGGAAGAAACACAATACCTCTCTTAAAATCTCTCCATCAGTCCTAGAGCCACTGGAGTATGTAGGCATAAACTTAAGCATTTATATCACTTATTATAATTCTTACACATTAAAGCAAAATTTTCTTTCTTTCTTAAGTCTATAATTGGTGTTAGAGAGCTTGGGGAGGGGGTGGTCATAAAAAATGCATATCCCACCATCTTCATCTAACATATATACTGTGTATGACATAACAATATAGTCACAACAAAGATCTTCACTACTCATAATCCTTAATGGCCTAAATTGATTTAAATTTAATTAGGTTCAATCTCAGTCATGCTTTTAAAAAAAAGTTTTGTTCTCTATAGTACCAAAAGCTGCTCATTATATTTTCAAAAATTTTATTTCTCATTAATGAGATCTATATGGTTCAACAATATTTCTGTATTTTCCTTATTGCTTCTTTGAATCAGATAGGCCTTGAGGTTTTGGTAGGTCAAAATTTCTATTATTTCATGAACTTAGAACGAAGCAATAATTTTATATATAGTATACTAATATACATAAACAAAAAAGTCACAAGTACATTAAACTCAGTAAAAATTCTTGTGCAGTTTTTACTTATAAGTCATACAAAACAACATTTTTGAGCAACATAAAATATAATTTTATTCCAAAATTCACATTTATAATATATAAATAGGCCAGAGTAAGTTAAAACCTAAGATTCTTAATTCACTTACTCAGTGTACAAGACATTTAAAGTATTTCTAGTTCTACACAAAAATTTTCCTTCATTAGGTTGTAAAATGAATTCATTCT
Organism: Peromyscus leucopus; assembly: GCF_004664715.2. NCBI lineage: Eukaryota > Metazoa > Chordata > Mammalia > Rodentia > Cricetidae > Peromyscus > Peromyscus leucopus. The sequence continues at coordinate 67,098,640 of NC_051072.1, read as the reverse complement.
GCAAGAAAGAACTGAGCCTGAAACAATGAAAATGTATATATGTATTACATGTTCACAAACATTGACTTTGAAAACATCAACTCATGGATCAATAAGGGAGAGATTCATTACCCCAATCAACACCAAGTAACTAGAACTAAACTGGATGCATTGGTCTAAGTTCAAATGGAATTTACTTCAGCTCTGCCACAGCCTAAAACAAGCCATAAAATGAAATCATCACATTGTACTTGGAAATTTTGCATAAACAATCTGATAGATTCAAGTACATTGGAGCTGCCTGTACAGGAGCCTCTCGGCCTGGATGAAAAATGGTTAGATCAATGGATGCTGATGAACAATATTTAAATGAATTTCTAAATGACTATAATAAAAAAATTTAGTTGACTCAACCCCTGCTATTCTGGGCTGTAAAGTTATGAGCTCTATTTACCTGAAAGCATGTATGCCTATTAGACTTGGCAGGAGTTTCTCAACCTTGATATTAACTAGAATAGCTATTTAAAATGAACTGAACACCAGGCTGTAACAAGTCCGTTACTTCAGGCGGAGATAAAGGAGCAGCCTAACCTCATGCACACAACACAAGGTGCAAAAAAGAATAAATCTTCATGGTGTTTCTTAACCCTCTTTGTGGGCTAACTTCTTTCATAAAACGAGGCTGACATCGGGAGACCATGGCAAGCTTACTTCCACCGACACCAGCTGCTGAGTGTCTAAACAAATGGTGGACAGACCAGAGAGACGCAGACTGAGGGGAGTGACTTGACCTGAAGCAGAACCAAACTGTCTTAATAGGAAATCAACAGGAATGGGAAAATTGTTGGTTTTTTTTTTAAAGGACATGAAAAGAGAATATTGGGAGAAGGAGAGGATTGACTACTTGGTACCATCAGATATAACATGGCCAAAAAACAGTGGGGAGCAATTCAGTTAGAACTCAGGGTCAGAACTAGGGTCAGAAGACACATGGAGGAACAGGTAGCTGTGTGTGAAAAGACAGTGATGGCAAGGCTTAAAACATTGGCCAAAGTAGACAGCTGGACAGTTTACCATTGAACAGCAACGGGGCATACTGATCTGCAAAGGTCTATTAGAGTATAAGGGCAAAACTGTGCCATAATTAACAATAAAAATTACCAATCCCACTGGAAAAGGGAAAATGTACATCACAAGTCAAAACTATTACAAGTTTTAATACAATAAAAAGTTTTCTTATAAACATTCCTCTAACACAAAGAAATCAAATACCATAATTGCAGAGCACATGTATTGTACTTATTTCCAGCGGATTAGAGGAGAAATCTGGATTGTTAAAAAATAAATCTTTCAGAAACATCCACACCTTTCTGGAGGCCAAGAAAAATCTGTGGATCTAATGAAGAAAGGAGTGAAGTTTGCAAGACATTAGTCTCATTGCCAGCAAAAATCAAAGCAGGGTGGAGACAGAACTTGAAAATCATATGAACTCTAACTGGAGAGAATGGTTTGCAATGAACCCAGAGATGAGAACCAAAAATCTAATAAAACAATAATAAAAGTATTTGTAATCAGTATAGCTAGTGTTAATACTGACCATGTTTTTAAGTAGATATGTAAATAGTAAGACACAACACAAATAAATCTCAATCTGAGTTTACACTTTTCTCATTTGGGAAAAAATTATTTTCTTGGGGGAATCATACCAACTCATATTGGTTTTGTAGAAAATAGAGTAAGAAAACAAAATTCTAATTGTTCAAAAATCATGTAGCCAAATGTAAAAAGAAATGCTATAAAGTTACAATTCTGTGAATTATCAGTCCATGTCTGTGAAAAGTTGTTTATCATTATTATTATTATGATTATTATTGATTCAAAATACCTTTTCATACAATATATTCTGATCATGGTTTTCCCTCCCTCATCTCCTCCCAGATACTTCTCACCTCCCTACCTATCCAACTCCATGAATTCTTTCTTTCTGCAGAAAACAAACAGGTCAATCAAAAACAAAACAAAAATGAACAAACAAACCAGAATTGAAAAAAGTAAATTAAGAAACAGAGGAAAAAACAAAGAATATGAAAAGGCTCGAGAAACACATTCACACAGAGACACCTATATGTTTGTATACACAAACCTCATAATAAACACAAAATTAGAGACAATAATAGAATAAAAAGAAAATAAAGTAAGGTGTGGTGATATATTGTGTACCCTAATAAAATGTACCTGGGGATCAGAGGACAGAGCCAGTGAGTAAATTAGCCATAGAGGTCGGGCAGTGGCGACACACACCTTTAACCCTATCACTGAGGAGGCAGAGATCCATCTGGATCTCTGTGAGTTCAAGGCCACACTGGGCTACATGAGAGGAATAGAACCAGGCAGTGGTCACACATGCCTTTAATCCCAGGAAGTAATAAGGCAGGACACAGAAAGGTATATAAGGAATTTTGTAGAGGTAAGCTAGTAGCTGGTTGTTCTGCTTCACTGATCATTCAGCTTTCACCCCAATATCTGGCTCTGGGTTTTTTATTATAAGACCTTTTATAACTTGTGTTACAGTAAGGTATAAATCCCCCCAAAAAAAGCATTATAATATAAAACATCTCAAAGATAGCATTGCATTCATTTTGTGTTGGCCACACTACAGGGCACTGGACCTGTCTCAAGTGTGGTTTCTATAACCAGTCAGACTTCCCTGGAGAAAACCAATTGTTCATTTGTGGGTGGTTATCAACTGGAAATAGCTTTTGGGTTAGGAATGGGTGCTTGTGTCCATTTTGCATCTCAGGGTTAGGACCCCATCTGGCTTAGACCTATGCATACCCTGTGTTTCTATTCCTCAGCAGCTTTCCTTAGTCATGGAGGGAGATTCCTTTCTTCTATCCTTGACTCTAAATTACAGAACCACATGGCCAAGCTACCAAGTTCTGCTGCTTGCTGGAGCTAGAACATGGCTCCCTTATTCAATTGTATCTTCACCAGCTTTCTGTTTTCTATAGTTACATTTACATAATGCTTTGCTGTTCTGGAACTTGCTCTGTAGACCAGGCTGGCCTCAAACTCAGAGATCTGCCAGCCTCTGCCTCTGGAGTGCTGGGATTAAAGGTGTGCACCACCACAGCTGGCTCTAAGCTTTTCTTTAATTCCTTTTCACAAGCTGGAAGCTTCGCTGGGTGGGAGTCTCTCCCTGAGGTCACAATTCCCTTTGTACCATTTCTTAATCTGTTTATCTCCTAGAACACAGGCTTTAGGTCTATTCCACTTCCTGGTGTCCCTTTTCTCAATCTGTACATTTTGTATTTTTACTTGCTCAGTTTGCTCTTTTTCATTATAAATCTTCATTAGAGATAACACTAATAACCACATAGCAGAGTCAATACTAGGCTGTTTTGAGATTTCCTCTGCCAACGGAATTAATCCAAAACTCTTTACTTTAGCCTCATGCAAATGTATTTTTCACCAAAATATCACAAGAATGATCTCTAGGTGACATACTAAAATTCTTCTCTGAAATCTCTTGAGCCAGGCCCCCACTGTTCAAATCACCCTTAGCACCACGGTCTTCCATGTTCCCAATAGTACAGTCCATTAAGCCCAACTTAAAGCATTCAACTGCTTTTCTAATCCAAACTCCCAGTGTTCACATTCCACCAAACAAAATCATGCTCAGGCCGATCACAATACCCCAGTCCCTGGTACTTCTGTTGCAGAACATTATTTTAAGGTGTGTTACTTTTGTTTATGTTTGCATTTGTCTAACTCTGTGAAGCTGAGTTACTGTGCCTGTCTAAAACACCTGATGGTCTCATAAAGAACTGGCCAATAGTAAGGAAGGAGAAAGGATAGGAGTGGCTGGCATACAGACAGAATATATAGAGGGAGAAATCTGTAAAGTGAAATCTACAAGGAGCCAGAGAAGAGGAGAACATGATAGGCCAGCCATCCAGCTATACAACCAGCAAGCCACAGAGTAAGAGTAAGATTTACAGAAGTAAGAGAACAGAAAACAGGAAAAGCCCAGAAGCAAACAGTAGATGGGATAAATTAAGTTAAGTAAAGCTGGCTAGAAACTAAAACAAACTAAGGTCAGGCATTCATAAGTAATAATCAGCCTCTGTGTTGAATTTATTTGGGAGCTGGGTGGTGGGCCCCCAAAAAAGAGTAAAAAACTACCAACAACAAATTTGTGTTTTGATTAAGGTTTCTATTGCCAAGAAGAGGCGCCATGACAACAGCAACTCTTTTTTTTTTTTTATTAAATGTATTTTCCTTCCTCCTCTTCTCCCATTTCCTCTCCCTACCCCCGCCATGCAAAAAAAAAAAAGTCCACTCCTCTTCCATTTCTGTTCAGAAAGGGCCAGGCCTCCCACAGGTGTCCACAAAGCATGGCATATCAAGTTGGGGTGGGACTGAGCTCCTCCCCTCATATTAAGATTTGGTAAGGCAACCCAGTATGACTAATAGGTTCCCAAAAACCTGCCAAAGCATCAGGAACAGGCCTTGATCCCACAGCTAGGAATCCTACAAGTAGACCAAGATCTATAGCTGTCACATATTTGTAGAGAGCCTAGGCAGGCTTCTTAATATGGACTCCTATGAGCCCAGGTGAGTTGTCTCTGTGGGTTCCCTTGTGAGGATCTTGACCCCCCTGGCTCATACAATCCTTCTTGTCTCTCTTCAACAGGATTCCTGGAGCTCAGCCCAGTGCTTAGCTATGGCTCTCTGCATCTGTTTCTATCATTCACTGGACAAAGGCTCTCTGATGACAATTGAGGGTAGTCAACATTTCTGATTATAGGAGATGGCTAGTTCAGGACAACTACCCACTATTGCTAGGAATCTTAGCTGGGGTCTCCTTGTACATTTGTGGAAGTTTCCCTTTCACCAAGTCCCTGATCATGAAATGCCCCCCCATCAAGACATCTCTTTCATTACTATCCCCCTCTGTCCAACACCCAACCTGACCCCTGATGTTCCCATCCCCACCTGCCCCTAGTTTACCTGGGAGATCTCTTCTATTTCCCCATCCAGGGAATTCAATGCATCTCTCTCTGGGCCCTAGTTGTTACATAGTCTCCCTGGGTCTGTGTATTATAGCATGGTTTTCCTTTTCTTAGCAGCTAATATCCACATATAACTGCATACATACCAAACTTGTTTTTCTGGTTCTAGGTTACCTCCCTTGTGAGGCGTTTACCCACCACCCCCACAGTTCCCCAGAGTTTTCTTGAGTACGAGCAGCAGGAAATATTAGATAGAAGGATTTATAGTGGAGAATCTTGTGGAGATAAACAGATAGAAAATAAAGGATAGCCTCGAGAGGGCCTGGAACCTATTCCAATGGGCCCTCACTGTCTCTGCTCCAGGGTTTTTATAGAGATGCCAAGGGGTGGAGCAAAAGACCTCCTCTCCCAGCACAGCCAAGTGCAGACCATCTCAGACACTTGCACTCAGGCCCGTGGTCCTGAACATCCTCTATTCGGACCTGCTGGGTAAAGCCACCACGCGGAACCCGAGAACGGGCTCCCACACTCCCTCAAGGTGATATTTTTCTAGTTCCATCCATTTATTTTCAAATTTTATGATGTAATTGTTTTTAATAGCTGAGTAATACTCCATTGTGTGAATGTACCACATTTTCTTTATCTATTCTTCAGTTGAGGGACATCTAGGTTATTTCCAGGTTCTGGCTATTACAAATAATGCTGCTATGAATATAGTTGAGCAAGTGTCCTTGTGATATGATTGAGCATCCTTTGACTATATGCCCAAGATTGGTATAGCTGGGTCTTGAGGTTGATTAATTCCCAATTTTCTGAGAAACTACTGTATTGATTTCAAAAGTGGCTGTACCAGTTTGCACTCCCATCAGCAGTGGAGGAGTGTTCCCCTTGCTCTACATTTTCTCCAGCATAAGCTGTCATTTGTGGTTTTGGTCTTAGCCATTCTTACAGGTGTCAAATGGATTCTCAGAGCTGTTTTGATTCACATTTTTCCCAGATGGCTAAGGATGTTGAACATTTCTTTTCAGTGTATTTCAGCCATTTGAAATTCTTCTGTTGAGAATTCTCCGTTTAGAGCTGTACCCCATTTTTAATTGAATTATTTGTTTTTTATGTCCAGTTTCTTGAATTCTTTATATATTTTGGAGATCAGCTCTCTGTCAGGTGTGGAGTTGGGAAAGATTTTTTTCCCATTCTTTGGGCTGCCATCTTGTCTCATTGACTGTGTCCTTTGACCACGGCAACTCTTACAAAGGAAAACATTTAACTGGGGATAGCTTACAGTTTCAGAAGTTTAGTCCATTGTCATCATGGCAGCATGCAGGCAAACGTGGTGCTGGAGAAAGAGCTGAGAGTTCTACTTCTTTTTTTTTTTGATTTTTCGAGACAGGGTTTCTCTGTGTAGTTTTGCACCTTTCCTGGGACTCACTTGGTAGCCCAGGCTGGCCTCAAACTCACAGAGATCCGCCTGCCTCTGCCTCCCGAGTGCTGGGATTAAAGGCATGCGCCACCACCACCCGGCGAGTTCTACTTCTTTATCTGGTAGCAGCCAAGGGAGTCTGTCCACACTGGACATACCTTTAGCATAGGAGTCCTCAAAACCCACTCCCACAGTGACACCCATCCTCCAACGAGGCTACACCTATTCCATACCTCCTAATAGTGCCACTCCCTATAGGTCAAGCATTCAAACACACAAGTTTACGGAGGCCATACCTATTCAAACCACCACACCCTGTGAGTGCTGCCAGTCTTTGTGAGTTCATATGTATGTCAGTCCTGCTGTGCCTGAAAGTCACTATGTTCTTGGTATCTTCCATCCACACTGGCACTGACAATCTTATTCATCCTTTTTTATCCTCCTCTTCAGAGTTCCCTGAGAACTGAGGGGAAGGATTCATGAAAACATCCCATTTAGGATTGAGTGTTCCAACGTCTCTCACTCTCTGTACACTGTCCACTTGTGGACCTCTGTACTTCTTCCCTTTTTTTTTTTCAGGAGGAAGATGCATGGGTATACCAGAATGCCAATGGAAGTCATTTATTGCTATGTTCCTTTAGCAGAAACATAGTGTTTGGTATTCCCCTCAGTAAATGGCCGATGTAGTCTCAGGTTCTATGCCACTGGGGCAGTGTCAGACATGGGGTAGTGTCTAGTTTCTCCCACAACTTTTGTGCTACTGTTGTACTAGCATTTAATGCAGGCAGGTCACTATTGTAGATTGAAGGGGTTGTAGCTGGACTGGTGTTTACCACTCTCTTCGGGTAGTATATAGAGTACCTCCTGGTACCACGAGCACTAGTCAAAGTGCAGAAGCTCTAGTTAAACACTGCCCTGACTTCTTGGTGTTCAGTAAAATATGTAGGTGGTGTCTTCAGCAACTGGGACTTACCAAAAGTTTCTGGAGAGATACCAATCACCATGGAAATAGCCTGAGTTGATGGCAGGTTTCCATGGGGCCCCTTTGGCAAACAACTCAATTAGATGCAACCTATTCCTGGCACTAACATTTCACTTGGGGGCAAAAGATGTCTACTTGGGACATTGTCTCCCCTATTATTTGATGATTTCATTTAGATTTCTTTCATATATGTATATATTTTAAGAAATGTCTACTGTAATAGGTTTCATATGATCCATCAAGTGGCCTTTAATGTTAGCTGTCCCTCTCCTTATTCCATCATTTACACCCTTCCCTCCACTTCCCCGTTTAATCCTCTTGTTCCTCTCCCTCTCTGTCTCTCTCTGTGTGTCTCTCTGTCTCTGTCTGTCTGTCTCTGTCTCTGTCTCTCTCTCTCTCTCTCTCTCTCACACACACACACATTCCCATTTATTCATAAATGTATATCCTTTTTTTTTCTTCCTCTGATGATCCATCCTACCTCCTACACAAATACTTTATAATCTCTGTGGTTAATATAGATTTTATCATGCTTCTTGATGCCATCCACAGTGACTATATACCATGCTTGTCTTTTGGAGTCTGGGTTACCTCATGTGGGAATGTTTTTTGTTTTGTGTTATTTGTTTATTTGTTTTTAACTCCATCTACTTACTTGAGGATTTAATTATTTCATTTTTAACAGCTGAGTACTATTCCATTGTGTAAATGTATGGTGTATCTCTTTATTAACCAGTGTCTACTGCAGAAAAGAAGCTTCTATGATCAAGACTGAGAACAGACCAGATTTATGAGTATAAACACAAATATTTAGAACACAATTTGGCAATGCAACAATTTACCAAAACAATAACAGGTTTGTGCCTAGGGCCTATGACCTCCACAGCCATAAGCCTTTGCTCAGGTCTACAGCACCAAGCATGGATTATCTCCACTCCACGTGCCTCAGATCCAATCAGAAAGCAGTCATATCACTAAATGGAAAGAGGTTTTCACAGTTTACTGAACCTATTACACAAGAAAGGTGATGTATTGTCAGATTATATTTCATAAATGCCTTAAAATTATTACTAAAGTAACATGTGGAAAAATAAGAGTTTGTTCAGAAAAATTAAATTTCTACCTTTTTCCCTCAATTCACACCACACAGAGGAAACTTCAAGTAGTTTTTGCTTTTGCTTTTCATAAGTTGACTTTCATCTGAGAGAAAAGCCTCAACTGAGGAAGAACCTAGCTCATATTGGTCTGTGGATGTGTCTGTGGAAGATTGTCTTTATTATTAATTGATGTAGAAGGGCCCAGCATATTGTGAGTGGTACTATTCCTAGGCAGGATTTGAACTGTATAAGAAAGCTAGTTAAGTATAAACCTGTGAGCCAGCCTGCAAATGAACCAGCAAGCACCATTCATTTCCATGGTTTCTGCCTCAGGTTCCTGCCTTGAGTTCCTGTCCTAACTTCTCTTAGATGGACTATGACCTTTCCTCTCCTAAGCTGATGCTGGTCATATTATTATCACAACAACAGAATGAAATTGCAAGTATATTAAAAGGGAAATGAAGTAAGAAATCCTATATCATGGAAAATTATAAGAAAATCTTGGAGAAACAATGAAAATTAAAATCTATACCATACTTTTGATTATTTTACAAGGTTTGTATTATTTTCTCAATTTATTTCACTTGTATTCACAATCTAATATGGCAAATGCTCAATTTTGAATTAATTTGTACAGAATGACTTCCTACTATTTTAATTTGCATAGTCATAAATTGTTGCATATTCATATGTAAGGTCAGAGTTATATAAAATTTAAGCAGATATTAATATCTTAAAATTTACTACCTAGAAATTTAATGCAATTTCTAATGTTTCCATTTCAACTGTCTTCAATCTCACAGCACAATGTTTATACTTTTAATTTGAATAATATTCCTTAATAGTAAACATCTTAATTTTGATATATATGAAATATAATAGCTTAAAAAGACATTAATGACCCTGATGATAATGGGTAATGGCTTAAACACAGCATCAGCATTTGGAAGGGAGCTCGATATGCAAAATTACCAAATAAAGCTTGGTCTTAGAAGATTATAAATGTTTGGAAAGTCTATGGGACAGTTGAACAGTGCTTTACTTTTTTCCCTAATTGCTATTATTTTTATTTCCCTAATTACTACTTAGCTTTGGTCCTTTGTAAAGCAGACCTTCAGATATGTTTTGAGATCTGAGATCTTTAGGAGTTGAGATTTAATGCTTTAGTTGAGGCATAATCCCAAGAAGCACTCAAGTGATGATAGTGAGACAGAAAAAGAAGAAGAATGGTAAAGGGTAGGCTACATGATCATCATAAGAACCTGGGACCCAACTATGCAGCATAACCTCTGAAAGACAAGGTAGGACATGCCACTGAACTGTCCTAAGAAATAAGAAAAATATGAAAAGTTTATCCATGAACTCCTCTTCCTTCGCTGTCCCTCCCTACTAATGGCTGAGGATGTGCATTCCCCTTAGATAGGACCATGCCTCCAGGTAGAAGGTTGAAAATCTTTACTATGCATGGAAAACATGTTCCAGGGACTTCACTGTTAAGCAGAAAAGATGAGAGAAAAAAGTACCAGTGACAGACTGAACCACTATTGTCATCATAGTGAGTGAATGCATGTCTAGCTAGCTAGGCAACCAACTGTCTAAAGTCTATTCTCCAAATCTACTGTATCAACTAGCTCTGCTTTCTACCAGCTCCCAGGGAACACATCTATTAATTCAGTCATTATCTCTACATCCTTTCATTATTGGTTTAATCATTAATAATCCATTTAACCATTGAGTATCTACCATCATACACTACTGAAAGAAATGAAACACAGCTAGGAACAGATAGATTAGCACCAGCTCTAAAATATTATGAAGAATTATGACACTACTTGGCACAAACTGTCAAAATGTGCTCAGAGAAAACACCAACCCTGAAGAAAGTCTTAGGCTATACTTATTTCCATAGTGCCACACCAACAACAGGCCATAACTAAAAACAAAACTACAATTCACACAAGATTACACTAGGAAAAGCAACTACAAATTTTATTTTTCCACAACTGAGATACATGCATTCAACCCTTGGAGTCTCAAAAATACTCTTCAGTGTGCCAATTACACCAAAAGAACTTTTGCCAGAAATGCTTTAACCAAATGAAGATGGAAAAATCCTTGTCTTACCTGAGGTTGATACTTTCTACTCCAACTCTGTTATCTACTGCCTCCAATTGTAATTAGCCTTCACTTAAGTCTGAAATGGGGTGGTTTATTTTTCATCAATATATGCATTTTGTACATGTATTTTATGTATGCTTTGTGTCCCAGGACAGGAAAGGCTCCTATTTCATATAATTATTTTTTCCAAAAAGAGGATCTGGGCAGAGTCATGAGGTAAATACTCTATAAAGATGTTTGTACAAGCAACAAGCACTATCTACAAGCCAAGGCATGAAAAAACAGCTTGAGAGGGGAGAAGTAGATAAAATAAACAGAATAACTCCCCAAACATTTACACATCAAGGAAAAAGACTTTTATAGATGTTGAATTTTGAAAGCAAAATGTAATATGTACAAAATATTATCATGTTTATTCATAGTGATTATAAAATCATGTACCCTTCATGTTTATGTTCCACAAATTACACTTTTGTTTTGAAAATGTTTTAAAATTCCAAAAGATAAAGCAAAAAAAAAATTGAATGGGTGTAAAACAAGGACTTAGAATATAATCACTCTTTCAACAATAATTATACTGTACATTTTGAGAAGCTATAATCAAGAATTGGAAGTTGGTTTTTGTCTTAGGTTCAAAATCATGAAGCAACAATTTTACACAATGGGTGTATCTTTGTGAGAAATTATACAATAAAAAAACAGTGGCTTGGTTTCATTTTCTATGGAAAAAGAAATTCCCCATATGCCCTCTTCTGGATTTATGTTGTTGGGGTTGTGCAAAGAGAAATTTGAGGACAAACAGAATGATACAATACTAGGAATACATTCAGCATTCAGCATAAAAACATTTTAGAGACATCTTTGAAAAATCAAAGAGACCTAGCATTTTTAAAAGTAGAAAAAAATGTTGGCCAAAATATGTTCCAAAAAGTATTTCATTTTGATTTAATAATATGTAAATAAACTCCAATTGATACACCTCTGTGTCTTATTGAAACAAATACATACATACTGTTACTGAAGCAACCCTATTGATCTTTTTTACTAACAAATGGAAATAACTCAAACACTTACTATGAGCTTATTATAGATTATAAAGTAGTATTCTTATATTTATGAATATAAGAATATTTAATTCTAGTGAGATAAACTTATAGGAAAATACCTTGGAAAATTAAGTCAATGTTGAATGAATATATCAAACCAAAAAGATTTTATGCTTTGGCTAATAAATGATTTCTTTTTCATTACTACGTTTGCTGCACAAATTGAAGCAATCTCTGAATGTAACTAAACAATATTTGTTTGAATTATTCATGGTTTAAAAAATAGTTATAAAGGTAGAATAATAAAAAGTAGATGAAGAGAAAATGGCAGTGCTTGGCCGTATTTTTTGAATATTTTGTAATTGCACCTGTTCTAATAATACACACTTAAATTGTTTCCAGTTTGTGTTTATGGCCAATATAGTTACTATGAATATTTGTGGGAAAACCTTTGTATGGACACAGGCTTTTTTTTCCTGTATACCATGAAGATTCAGGTTCACTTACATACATTTAACTTTATAAGAAACCTTACATTTCAGTCAAATTGGCTTTTTAGCTTTGACATCTACTAGGTTTACAAGAGAGCATTTGTTATTCTACATTCTCCAACACTCAGTCTGTCAGTCTTTAAGGCTTACATCTCATTATGGATTTATTTCACAGCTAATGATACTAAGCATACTTTGTGTGTGTGTGTTTTTTTTTAAAAAATGTGTCTTTATAAAGCATGATTTTTAATGTTTTGTTCATTTTTAGTTAGGTTGTTTTCTTGTTGATTTGTAAGGAGATCCTGATGCAAATCCTCTGTCAAAAATTGCAAGTATTTTCTCCACAAATTTCTTTTAATTATGTCTCTGTTGACTTTTGTAGATTGCAACTTCTTTTTACAGAGTCTAAATCATCAGTCTTTCCCATAACAACATCTTACATCCTGCGAAAACTTTGAATAGTGCAGTTTTCTTACCTGTTTCCTTCTAGATGTTTTCTAATTTTACATTTTACCTTTTATTTATTTTGAGCTCATTGTTATATATGATATTAGGTAAGAGTCAAAGTAAAAAGTTGTAGATCTAAATGCCATATTAGCAACAATGAAGTACACATTTATCATGAGTAATACATACCATGAATATAAACAATACACAATGTATAGCTAAGTATAGTTGATCTAAACATATTCAATAAATTACTGATATTTTTCAAAGAGCTTTTAGAAAGCAAACAATATACACATTTATCACAAAATAGACTATAAATTTCATATACTTTGATTATTCAATCTTTTCTTAAGAAATACATTTGCTATGTAAGAAAAAAATAATTAACTCAGAAGAACTACAGTTTTGGCTTATCTATAGTCTGTACATTTTTTTTTTAATTTTCTCATGGCCCACCAAGTTTCTGTATCATCTCAAGATGTTGGTCACTTCTACATTTTAAGGGCTATAGATATACATTATTCTTAGTTTAAATAAAACACCATGAATCACATCAATATTTCAGGTAATTATAGAATTGAGAACTCAAATTACCTTGTCTTTGATTACAAATATGTTCTGTCTCAACAAATCTCCTTTGAGTTAAAAATGTCATAAGTCAAAACTGAGTTTAAAGACTTATTTTTGTTTTTAACTGTGTGTCTGTTTGAGTGCGGGAGGGTATGTGCATATGAGGGCGAGTGCCTGCCGAAATCGGAGGTATTGGATCTCTCTTGAGCTAGTTACAGTTGGTTTTGAGTGTGAGCTGCCAGACATGGATTCTGAGACTCAAACTTGGTTCCTTTGCAAGAGCAGTATGTATAACTGTTAAGATAACCTTCCCAATCCCACTGTCAGGGGTCCCTCAAACATCCCTAGTACATGATCTGATATTTTGGAGCTCGTTACCTATGGTGAGACACCTTGCTCAGCCTTGATGTAGAGGGGAGGGACTTGGTCTTGCCTCAACTGAATGTACCAGGCTCTGATGACTTCCCATGGGAGGCCTTACTCTTTTGGAGGAGGGAATGAGGGGGGTTAGAAGAGAAGGCTATGGTGAAGTAAGAGGAGGGATGAGAGGGGGATCTGTGGTTGGTATGTAAAATGAATTAAAAAAAATTCTTAAAATTGGGAATCAACCTACCTCAAGACCCAGCAATACCATTATTAGGCATATACCCAAAAGATGCTCAATCATATCACAAGGTCACTTGCTCAATCATGTTCATAACAACAATAGTCATACTAGTCAGAACCTGGAAACACCCTAAATGCCCCTCAACTAAAAAATGGATAAGAAAAAGGTGGTACACTTACACAATGGAGTATTACTCAGTGATAAAAAATAATGACACCATGAAATTTGTAGGCAAATGGATAGAACTAAGAATCATCCTGAGTGAGGTAACCCAGACACAGAAAGACAAACATGGTATGTACCCACTCTTAAATGGATATTAGATGCAAAGCAAAGGATAACCAGGCTTCAGTCCACAACCTCAGAGAAGCTAGGTAAAAAGGAGGACCCTAAGAGGGACACATATGGAAGGCCCCAGGAAGAGGAAATAGTTAAGATCTCCTGAGTAAGGTGGGAGGGGTATAGGGAAAGGGATAGGGGATGGGAACAGGAGGGACTGAGATATCCCAGTGGAGGGAGGGACAGAGAGAGAGCAATGAAAGAAATGTCTTGGTAGAGGGAACCATTAGGGGGTTAGGAAGAAACCTGGTGCTAGGGAAATACTCAGGAATCCACAAGGATGACACCAGCTATTTCCAAGCAATAATGGAGAGGGTGCCTGAACTTAACTTCCCCTACAATCAGATTGTGACTACCCTAATTGTCATCATAGAACCTACATCCAGTAACTGATGGAAGCAGATGCACTGATCTACCACCTAGCTCTGGACTGAGCTCCTAGACTTCAGTGGAAGAGAGGGAGGAGGGATCACTGAAGCAAGTGAGGTCAAGATTAAGATGGGGGAAACCAGAGACAGCTGGCCCAAGCTGGTGGGAGCTCATGGACTCTGGCCTCTCACCTTAGGAACACACATAGGACTGAACTATTCCTTCTGACTGTGGGTGACAGTTGTGTGGCTAGATCTGTTTGGGGAGCCCCTGGCAGTGGGACTAGGACTTATTCTGGATGCATGAAGTGGTTTTTTGAAATACATTCCCTAGCATGGGATACCTTGCTCAGCCTTGACACAGGGGGAGGGGCTTAGTCCGGTCTCAACTTAGTATGCCAGACTTTGTTGACTCCCCAAGGGAAGTCTTACTCTCTCTGAGGAGTGGATAGGGGATGGGATGGGGAGGTGTGGGGCAAGAGAAAGGGAGGGAGGGGGAACTGGGATTGTTATGTAAAATGAAAAAAAACTTTTTTAAAAATTAAAATTTCAGTTTTAAATATTAAAAATCTTAAATAAAATTTAAAAAGTATATATCTCCAGTCCCACAAATCTATTTAATGCATCTAAGCTTCAAAGCATTATTGCTTGTCATGGGCTGTATTAAACATGCTTATATTAGCCTGTAGTTGTCAAAATTATATAACACAAAACTTATTTATAAAAAAGTGTTGATTATCTCATGTATTTTCTTGATCACTACACTGACAATGAAAACAATGTGTAGGTATATGTCCTACTTATCTTAAACTGTGAATTTGATACAATCTAGAGTCATCTGAGAAGGGAGTTTATATTGAGGGATTGCCCAGATCGTTAATTACTAGAGAAGGTCCTACCTTATGGGTGACACCATTCCCTAGGCAAATGGTCCTAGGCTATATAAGGATGTAAGTTAAGCATGAGTCCACACAGGCTATCAAGCATCATTCCTCCATATAGTCATTCTGTAAGTTCTATTCCTCTAGAGAACTCTAATACCAGAGGAAACAGACAACTGATGATTGCTAAAAGATGGAGAGTAAGACTTTCTCAAGGCAGTCCCTCCTACCTACTATGTTGTCCAATAAAAAGTGGTCATCCCTGAAACTATATTACACACAAACAAACAAAAAACAGACTCAACACACACATTACATATAAATTAATTAAGACAAACAGAGGCTATCATTTTAAGAGTGACAAGGGACATAGAAGGAGTTGAAGCGAAGGTACTTGGGAGAGGGGTGTAGAGGTAGAGGGTGTACAGAGAGTTCTGCCTGAGTGCTGGGATTAAAGGCGTGCGTCGGAAAAGGAATTTTTAATTAATGTCTAAGCTTAAAATATAATATAAAAAAGAAAGTATGGTGGTTTGAATGATCATGTGTTTGAATGCTTCCTCCTTAGGTGGTAGCACTTTCTGGGAAGGATTAAGAGGTGTAGGTTTGTTGGAAGAGGTGTATCCCTTAGGAAAAGCATTGAGGTTTTAAAAGCCCATGCCAATGTCAGTCTTTCTTTATGCCTTCAAAGTAACTTTTAGCTACTGCTCCATGGTCATGTCTGTCCACTTCCCACCATGATGAACTATAAGAGGGCCCCAACTAAATGTTTTCCTTTATAAATTGCCTGCATGATGGTGTCTCTTCATGGGACTAGAAAATTAATTAAGATAGAAAAGAAGTGAGAAATAAAACATCAAAAATATATAATAATGTTATATGATAGTTTTAATAATATATGATAGTTTAACTACTAGGATATATAACTATGTTGGCTAGTTTTATGGCAATTTGACACAAACTAGAGTCATGTAAGAAGAGAGAATCTCAATTGAGAATATGCACTGGCTACATTGGCTTGCAGGCAAACCTGTGCTGCATTTTCTTGGTTGATGATTAATGATTGGTGGGGGAAGGCTAAACTCACTGATTAGGTCTACCCCTGGACTTGTGATCCAATGTGCTATAAGAAAACAATGAGAAAGCAATGGAAAGAGAGCCAGTAAACAATGTTCCACTGTGGCCTCTATTTCAGTTCCTGCCTCCAGGTTCCTTCCTTGAGTTCCTGCCCTGACTTCACTCGGTGATAGACTATAACCTGAGAGTTGTAAGCTAAGATAAACCTTTTCTGCCCCAAGTTGCTTTGGTCATGATGTATTATCACAGCAATAGAAATCCTCAGACAATATAACTTGGAATTCCCTTTTAGGGCTGGAGAAATGGCTCAGCAGTGTAGAGCACTGGCTGCTCTTCCAGAGGATCTGGCTTGATTTCCAACACACACATGATGGCTCACCTCTGTAACTCTAAGACCAGAATATCTGATGCTCTATTCTGACCTCCTTAGGCTCCAGATGCACATGTAAGCAAAGCACTCATACACATAAAATAAAAATACATTTAAAAATTACCTCTTAGCAATATATATTTTCTAGTGTTATTCTTATTAAATATTCTTCTGATTCACTTTTTAACTGGGTATATCATTCATAGTATGACTATATCACAATGTACATTTTCATTCTACCCTGGATGGTATTTTCTAGTCATAATTGCTATTATTTCCATTATACCTCAAGCTGAGATGAATACCGTTTTTACTTTTTCTTGTGTAACTTTCAGCAGCAGAAGAATTGCCTGTCCTGGGCCTTGTGAGCACTTTCAATCTGTCAGTGTGACCGAAGAAACGATTTGTTTTGTTTAGCTCTAATTTAATTTAAATGTAAACAGAAGTGTAACTACACATGAGTGGTGGTAACAGCACATCTCAGGACACACCCCCAGAAGGAGAACAGTGAAGTCCTCTGCCAGATCCACTGATAGAATGCACCAGTGACGATTGAATTGCTGTCCAACGTGAGGAGGCCCATTGACACTGACATCAGCAGGACTACCACATCCTCACGTCTCAGCCAGTGCTTGAAGTTGCCAGACATTTCCCTTTTTGCCATTCTTAAAAGTTGAAAGTCATTTCTCATCTTTGCTATAATTTCCATTACCTCTGCTAGTAAAGATGAAATACTTTTTTTTTATAATTTAACTATAATACCAGTGAAGAAAAACCAGTACTCATTTATTCAATTTAACACTTGGGAAGAATTGCCTATTTAAATTTGTGTACAAATGCATTAACCAATAATGAATTTTTTTTTAAGGCACAGAAAATTAAATACTATACAAAAATTGATTTGGCTGAATTTTAGACAGTATACATTTCTTCTTCCTGCCCATCTTCTTAATTTGTTTGGCATGTTGGTTTACTTAGGCAGGACCCTTTTAGTAAAAATGGTCTTGGTCTATTAAGATAACATAAGAACTGGACAACATTCATAAATCATAAATGTACAATGCACATTTGCAAAATGAGCACACAGCTCAGAGAATATACAATCGTGGGCTTCCAGAAGCCAGGGTGCAGTTTTTCACAGTCTTGTTTACAACCCACAAGTTTAAGTCTATTTCTTTTTTGAGCTTTATATGTCCTCTTTTGCTTTTACTTTTTTTTTTTTATTTTACAATACCATTCAGTTCTACATATCAGCCACGGGTTCCCCTATTTTCCACCCTCCCACCCCCTCCCCTCACCCCTAGCCTATCCCCCATTCCCCATTCCCACCTCCTCCAGGACAAGTCCCCCCCCCCAGGACTGTGATCAACCTGGTAGACTCAGTCCAGGCAGGTCCAGTCCCTTCCTCCCAGCCTGAGCCAAGCGTCCATGCATAAGTCCCAGGTTTCAAAGAGCCAACTCATGCAATGAGCACAGGACTTGGTCCCACTGCCTAGTTGCCTCCCAAACTGATCAAGCCAATCAACTGTCTCACCTATTCAGAGGGCCTGATCCAGCTGGGGGCCCCTCAGCCTTTGGTTCATAGTTCATGTGTTTCCATTCATTTGGCTATTTTTTTTTCCAATAATTGAGTTAAACCAAAATTTTTTATAAGCCACAGTCGTCTTAGGGACCTCCATGCTATATATATGGCCTCTATGGTTCTATGGGTTGTGGTCTGATTATTCTTTATTTTATATCTAGAATCCACTTATGAGTGAATACATACCATGACTGTCTTTCTGGGTTTGGGTTACCTCACTCAGGATGATTTTTTCTAGTTCCATCCTGTTGCCTGCAAATTTCATGCTTTCATTGTTTTTCTCTGCTGAGTAGTACTCCATTGTGTATATGTACCACATTTTTTCCATCCATTCTTCCGTTGATGGGCATCTAAGTTGTTTCCAGGTTCTGGCTATTACAAATAGTGCTGCTATGAACATAGCTGAGCATGTATCTTTATGGTATGAATCAGCATTCCTTGGGTAGATGCCCAAGAGTGGGATGGCTGGGTCTTGAGGTAGTTTGATTCCTAATTTTCTGAGAAACTGCCATACTGATTTCCACAGTGGTTGTACAAGTTTACATTCCCACCAACAGTGGAGGAGTGTTCCCTTTGCTCCACATCCTCTCCAACATTGGCTGTCATTGGTGTTTTTGATCGTAGCCATTCTGACAGGTGTAAGGTGGTATCTCAGAGTCATTTTGATTTGCATTTCTCTGATGATTAAGGATGTTGAGCATTTCTTTAAATGTCTTTCAGCCATTTGTAGTTCTTGTTTTGAGAATTCTCTGTTTAGCTCTTTAGCCCATTTTTTATTTGGACTGTTCAGTATTTTGATGTCTAGTTTCTTGAGTTCTTTATATACTGTGGAGATCAATCCTCTGTCAGATGTGGGGTTGGTGAAGATCTTTTCCCATTCTGTTGGCTGTCTTTTTGTCTTATTGACTGTGTCTTTTGCCCTGCAAAAACTTCTCAGTTTCTAGAGGTCCCATTTATTAATTGTTGTGCTCAGGGTCTGTGCTGTTGGTGTTTTATTTAGGAAATGAAGACGAAATATTTTTATTAACCATATAGGTTTCTGATCTGCGAATTATTTGCATATCTACATCATTTGCCAAGTAGGTCAAGCTGTGTTCCTTGTTAATTTATAAAATTCCTCATTTTCATCCTTTTCTGTTCCTGCCAAGGTGACCCTTTCCAGCTGAGTCTGAATTGAAGATTGCTTCCCCACTTGTTCAATCAACTTTATGTAGCAGGGAGCTGGAAATGGACTAACGATGGAATGTAATGATGGATATATACACTTCCTCACCCCACAATGGAATGAACACAGTGTGGCACCTTTTACTCCAACTTAGACCATATAGTTCATTCTGCTCCTCATTTTGGGGTCTCAGTCTGAACTAAGCAAATAGGGGAAATCCATTTAGTGACCCCATTCACATTTCTATGACCATGTGACTACATTCTCTCGATTTGGTTTCAGATAAGAATATTCACAGTATAACTTCAAAATGTCATACAAATTTGCAGATTTATTTATTAAGCAAAGAAGTATAGTTCTATAAATAAGAATACAATATAAATGCATTATAGGAAATGCACAATAATATCTTAATAATGTATTCCATGATGTTTAATCTCAATGTCACTGAGACAGTGACCAATATTCATTCATAGGAGCAGCAATGTCCACGTGTCCTCCTCTTCATGGGGACACTGTAAACAAAAGTGCATGACTAAAGTGTGCCTGACACAGCCAGCCAAACCTGTAAAGATGGGTTAGCACAAAAATATCACTAACCATGTATTTAATTACAGAAAAATTTCATGTTCAGAAATGCCATTTCCCTTCATATGTGGAAGTAATCAGCCAATCAGATGTTAATTGTAGACCCTGGACATCACTTCCATGTGACATTGTTATCAGAGAGTGGGTGTGGTGAGTAGAGGTCAGCTAATCGGGAGATCAGTTTTTCCACAATAATATTCTGACAATACAAAACTGAGTATCAGAAACTCTTTCCACCTATGGGATAATGGGATGCAGAATATGAAGGGCAACTTCTGAGCAGAAACTTACTTAAAATCTGATATACTGAAAAATCCAAAGTTTTCCACACTTCTGAGTACAGAAAACCAATAATATCCAGGTTTGAGAGGCAAAATTCAGAAAGAGAAAAACAAAGCTTGCTTTGCTCTGTGCAGAATTCTGTATCTGAGATGAGTTCAGTCCCTGGACATAAAAACAAACAAAAAAAAATTCCAAGAAAAAAAATGAATTATAAAATGTTCTTTAGAATTAAAGCAAAGAGAGATTCTACTACATTTATAAATATTAGATACTTTAAATTTTTATTTTCTTTGTTTAGGGTAAAAACTTGATTTGTTGAGAGCAGTGACTATCCTCTTAGATTCGACACTGATTTCCCTGATCATAGCTCTGTTTCACCCTAAAGGCTCTATTTGTAAATACAAATAAGTAGTTCACATTTTATTCTTAAGAAAAAAAAAAATGCTTTCCCCAAATACTTAAGTATTTCTCTGTAGTCACACAAAAATAAAATCTGGTTCAAGGTGCACCCCACACTATTATTACTTTTTGTAAATATGTGTCTTAAATTATCCTGCTTCTCTCACAGGCTCACTCATTCAAGGACAAGTGTTTAATGGCTGTCTAAATTCCTTTGTTGCTAATTTCTGTAAACATTTTAAATGTGTAGAATGATCACTTCACAAATATTTCCATATGCCATTTTTCCATATATGTGTGTGTGCATGTGTGTTGTGTGTGTGTATCCATTGTTTTTCATTTCAATAACATACCTGTAGTCTTACATACTGGTTAATGTTTGCATATTTCCACTTTCATGATTGTGACTTGCAGTAAAGGCAATATCCAGGAGCGTGGAATAAGAGAGAAAATATTCCTCGGCACCACTCAACCTCTGAGGATAATATAGCTGGACCATTCTCTGTTGTGTTAGCTAATGATGTACGATCCCAGGTGAGGGCTCCCTGCTTACAGAAGGTGAAAGAATGCATAGGACTATTTAAATAGACAAAACATTGAAATGATACTGCTTTCCTTCTACTCAAGAAAGCAGACTGCTTTGTCTGCCAAGAATTTGACATTTTGCTTAAGGGTAAGATAAGAAAATATTTAGGTAAGCATTAAAGAAGGAACAGGGATATTTAAATAATCGAAAACATTGATAAAAAGACCACACAAGTTAGCCACAGCCTTTGAAGCAAATGTGGGAAAACATGGAAGAGAAATAGCAGAAATCACACACACACACACCCAGAGACACACACACAAAGTTGGGAAGATTTTAGTCTATGACTATTCATAGCCAAAAGATGCCTGGTTGTAGAAGAAGCTGATGAAAAAAATTACCAGGTGGGAAAAATATTTGAGCAGATGATACATTCTTCGTGGCTGTTACTAATGCAGAGCAGGCAGATCGACAGTTCAGCCCCAAACGCTGTCTAAAAACGTAAAGCAGAGTTGGTACAATTCAGTAAATGCCACCGTTCCATAAAGCCCATACCAAGCCAATTTCCAACAGCCAACATTTTCCATTTTATTTCCTCTATAATATTTAGCTCTTTGCTTTAATTACACTTGATATTTGTAAAGAGAAAGCTGGCGTTGTAATAATTGGATGGCTTTTTTATCTATGTTGGCAGAAACATAATTTTCTCTTATATTTGAAGAGCAATACAAAAGCAAACCCTCCCTTTCCCACAAGCTCAATGCCAGAAGTATCCTCTGAGTCACACAGTTTCTTGAAATCGCGTTGTTCTGAAAGTTCTGAGATGTGCGATCTTGAGATGCTGCCAGGATCACACTCCTCTGAGTTAGTTCCGAAAGCCTGCTGGAGTCAGTTCGTGGGAATGCAAGCACCCTCCAAGACGTGTTCGCTTTGATTGTTCTCTGAACTCTGCTGTAATCGCCACACTCTTCCCGGCCTCTTGTGGTTTTTAGAGTTCTCATCCTTTCTGCCTTTCCACCTCTTCCACTCCCTTCCATCATTTTTCTTCTCCTTTCTGCCTTTCTCTCTCCCTTCTGTTCCTTCATCTTCTTATCTTCATCTCTCACTCTGGGTACAAAGGAGAAAAAAGTAATAATGGCCATTTAAAATTAGAGATAACAAAATTTGGTGGATCCCTATGTAGAAAAAATAATTCTTCCTCACTTTTTTTCTTCTACAGGAAAAATAACTCAAAATGAGAGATTAAGATTCGAGAACTCTGAACACTATTTTCAGCTAGAAAAGAAAAAAATGAATCTTCTATTAAGAAAAAAATTCTCTTAAATTAAATACTTTAATATTCACAAATTTTAACAATTGAAGATAGTGTAAAACATTATCACTTTTAACATTAAATAAGTAACAAGCCTTGCATTAAATCTAGGGCACCATAGTTTGGAGTAGGTATTAATGGCAGTGTGAATTGACTGACTAGGTAAATTCAGATGCAAACTTGTCGAATTCTGTGAAGTCACACAGCTCCTAGTCTTCAAAGTCTCACATCTGAGGACTTGTTTAAATAGCAGAAAGTTACATAAATTTTAAAATTCACTTTGTAAGCAAACCAGCTATCCCCAGGCACATGGTTCTCCAAATTTCATGTGTATATGCACAATACCTGTTTTGAAAGGACAGTTACCTGTTTTCAGTCACAACTTAGGTGTAAATCTTTAAAATTTTAGCTGACAGGTTTTACTATGTAATGAAACATGTCAGATTTGAACTGACAAGTGGGTTTCATTTTTGGAAGGTTTTTCCTCACACCTTTCCCCATTATAATACAAGGACTACTTAGCCATATGATTTTCTGCAAAACTTAACAGAAAATGTAAAACATAATGCATGTCTCAACATCTTAACGTTTACATGGAAGAGCTCTGGGCAGGGAGGAAAAAAGTCTTGCTAAATTCAGATCGTGTACTGTCTGTAAGCAAAGAGGCTGCCAGTCTGCATCTGTTCCCCTTGTCCCTGCCTGCCTGCCTGCCTGCTAAACCCAGCCTGAAGACAGTTTTCCTATCTCCGGTATATCTCTGAAATTCTCCAGTTACTTTATTTGTGGAATTATAATACTACATTACCCAGTCACACTTATCTAAGCAGATGATCTGGACATGGAGATGCTTGCCAGGAAGGAGACTAAGCGCAGATTCACAGTTTATCTTTTAATAGAGAGCGGCAAGGATGCAGAGTGCAGTCATCCCGTTAAGTGTGCACATGCACCAGCCATTTAATCAAACTGGAAATTACAGGATAATGTATTATGTTAATTCTCTTTAAGTCACAATTCATACTGAAAATAAATACTGTTCCACAAGTTACATAAATAGGAAGGTTCTTTTGGTGTGGGTGTTGACTACAGGTTGGTGACTGAAAGATTAAAATGTATATAGTTCACTTAATGTGTGTGCGTGTGCCTGTGCATAAAATTACCTCATTCATTCACCATAATCATTGACATGAGCATTAAACAACGAGAATTGACACTGGAGTTGGGCTACAACAGGACTTCTTAATTTTGTGCAAGATTCTTAAATGAAAAGAGACGTTAAAATTATATTTGCGTACAAACTTTTAATTATTTAACTTTTTAATAATAAATAGTTACAATCTTAATTTTTCATGCAATTATTTCAACATTAAACAGAAAATAATATTTATTTATTATCAAATGTCACACGACAAAAGAAATGCTACTGCACTGTGGTTAAAAATGGACCATCAGTGCCCCCTTCTGATGGAAAAGGGGAGAGAAAGTCTCGGGCTTGAAAAGACACTCTACGCTAATCCCCTAAGCAGCTGTCTCAAGTCAGATTCATGCCAATTCTTTTTTGATTTAATAATAAACCCTAGTTTTTCTCCTATGATGTTGGATATTCTGGTGTTTGACTGTGTTTACCACCATAGAAAGCATGAGAGAGACTGAGAATCGTGCTGAATCTCACATGGAATCAAATGTCCTTTATTTAAACTGAGTTTTAAAATAAATTCAAGAAATCACCTTCTTAAAAAGATTTGAAGTTTTTATCGTCATAGGCTATATATTCAATTGTGTAAAAGCCAATAAACTTGAATCTATATCTGGCTTAATCACATTAAATGTCATGTTGCCGCACTTTTCACCAAATTCAAGCTGATAGCCACCGACACACTCATTCATTACACTCCTTTCTGACATAATATAAAGGGCAAAAGGCAGCATGATAGATTAAAAAGATATTATGGTACAATATTAATTATAGCATCAGCACCTTTTCTCGCTCAGGCTGCATATAAATGTCTATTTTCATTTTTACATTCACAATATACTTGGAGGGAAAATGGATTTATTACATAGTAAATGGAAATTTTGGTCAGATATTTTAATGTTAGGATGGCATCAAGACTAGGCATACTAGAAATTTTGAAATTTCTGTCTTTAATGCCATTCTCCGTTTTGTGAAACTCTTATAAAAATCTAAAATTTAAAGATATTAGACAAAGGCCAGATATAATAAAACAGAAGCATTTAAAATTTCTTCTCCATGAAACTAAAAATCTGATGTGATCTTTGATTGCCCCGCCCCAGTGAATTTAATAAAAATGTAACAAAACAGTTGTTCTCAGAAGAGAAATAATACAATAAAACATATATAGTATCCTCAAATGGCAACAGTCTGTGGCAGCATGGGTGTATGACAGTCCCTGAGGTCTTCCATTAGGAAAGCCACCCTCAGATCAGTCTGACTTAAATCCTCTTAAATCTGATAACATGAAAATATTCATTATTTAGAATACATGGAGTGAAAATCCGAATCGAATTTTTAATTAAAATCAGCCTCAGAATAACCTTCTCCTCATCCAGGAAGTCATGCTATCCCTAAAACAAGCTTGCTACGTATCCTTGTGATCTGATTGAGCAGAGTTCAGAACTAAACACAAATCCACAGAAGCATTACCGTATTTTATTTCCTAATAATTGTGTTTCTTAAGAAAACACCATGATGGTGATAGTGTTTTGTTTGGTTTCGATTTTTGTTTTTCCGCCTTTCCTGCTTCCCACTTCAGGTTCATTTCTTTCCCACTGGTGCAGTTTAACTTCCACACTTTGAAAATGACAACCAGTTCCATTTGGTGATGCGGAAGAAGGAACGTATCAGCACTGATGGGACTTAATGAGATGTTTTGGTTGTCCTGTATCGCGGCGCTGCGAGGGTGTGGGGAGCCAGGAAGCAGCACTAGGAAGAGCATTTGTGAAAGGATGCTTTCCCCGTCATATTCGTGGCCCTTCTGTATTCACCCCTTGGAGCAGAACAGTACGGTGAGGCCTGCTCACTTTGTAAACTAGTCCCCTTCCCTGGGAACCTCTGAGAGAAATGTTTATAACTTCTAGAAATCTCTGGCATGATCCTGAGGCTTCTAGTCCACTTTTCTCCTTCAGGTTTTCAAAGTATCACCATGACATTGCTCTGTCTACGAAATAATCAACCAAATGAGCAAGCAATTTAGCTTATAAAGTTGTTTTGAGAAACAATAGCAGTTGTTTCACATCAAAAGAAAATGAATATGCATCGGGTTTCAAGCTGCAACTCTTTGTAATTGTAGTTCTTGCTTTATTATCGCCACCATGACTGTATGGAAAACACCCTTGAGTACATCTCTGAGCTTGGAGGACAATTCTCTCCGAATGCAAACCACACTCGGTAAGGATGCAGAGTGCAGGAGTGTGGACACTGTAAGCACATTAAATTCCGTTAGCAAACACACCTCTTCCAGGCTACCAAAGCCTTAAGGCATATTGTACACTATGTTCAGAAATTGCCAATATTTTAATTGCAGGTGAAACAACAATATATAAGGTTAAAAGCTGCTATTAAACTTAAAAGAATGCACAGAAAGAAATCAAATGTGACCTTTAATCCATATATGCCAGTTGTCCAAATGTTTTGAAATATTTGGGGAAATAAATGGGGCTTCTGCACTCATAAGAGATTTAGCATTTGCAGGCATCTCAGTTCCCCTAACGTTGTGACGTATTATCTTACCTATATTCTAAAACTGGTGGATCTGTGTACTAATGATAAGCATCAGAAAAAATACAGGAGAGAAAAAGGTGCTGTAAAATTAGCAAATACAGCGGTTGTAAGTGTTATGATAGATTCCAGTGATTTGATAAAGGATTTTTCACAGTAGACCGTGGGAGTGCACAACTATAGGTATGATCAAGGCTTATTTCAATAGTTTGAAATGTCAAATGAGTAATTTTATTCTCCTTTATTTTTAAACTATTTGCAGAGAAAACACAAAATTATATAATGCTGCATTTATTTTACCCTACTCTTCCTTCATAAGGTTTCTTGTCTAAACATTTCACTAACATTGTGCAGTTTTAAACTGAGAAAAAGAAGAAAGTTACAAGTGTGACAATTTATCAGAAATAGATTAAGTGACAGCTGTAACTAGAGTCAGAATCAGTAGATTATTTTAATACTTCCAGGAAGAGTACAATTTACAAAAGTACATTTGAATGATGTTAAGAAGCTGTGGGGGAGGGCAGGTTGTTTGCTTTTTATGGGGTACATTCTGAACAGTAAACTTCCGAAATGGGTTCTACATTGGGAAGAGTTAAAGTATCGGGATGTGCCTCTTACATCAACAATTGGTTCATGGACACCAGAGAAAACAATTTTTCAAAGATTTTGCTCATTATGGAATCTTTGTAAAATTTATAATTCTTTGATTACTTTCTGGTGGGCTTATTGTTCTTATCATTGTGGTTTTGAGAAAGTGATATATGTTTTCAATGTTTTTATATACGGAGTAGGTTGTACCTTTTCTTTCTCATTTAATTTCTAAAAAGAATTCATTAAAAAAAACAAAGCTTCGCTACATACTGCTTAACAAGTTTTTAGTTTTCTAGCTAGAAATGTTTCCTTTATTTCTTTAAAAACTACCTAAAACGCCATTCTCAGAGATCATAGTAATTTAAGACATGTTATCCAAAACTCCCCTTTAGTATAAATAAAAACTGCCCACCTGACTCCAGAGTAAATCTGTATTTGGTCTGTGCTTCTGGTAGCATCCTGCAGTGCTTACATGGACATGTTCCTCTGCATGCCAGTCCATTCCAGCTCGAAAACAGAAGCTTCCTGATGAACCATTTACCCCTTGCACCATAAGGTGTATAATTCAGTATTTACTACACAATGATGAAAATACTGAATAAAATCATCACAACATTTACAAATATTTCTTTTAAAAAATACTCCCATTTGAAAATGAGACTGCATGTTAATTTAGCTCCTTTCAACTTCAAAATGTATAAATTTAAATTGTCTCTTTCTACATATTCCTTACCTGAAAAATATATTCTGATGGTTAACCAGTGCCTTGTTTGATGTCTATAAGTTTGTGTATTATAAAGATGCATATATTTTAAATTTAGTTAAATGCTCAATTCTCTCTGTATCAGAATCATGAGTATGAAAGGCTATAAAAGTTGAAGGTGCATGAGATTCCAATCATCGCAGACACTATGTTCTAATTCAATCAAAATACCTTTAATAGAGTAGATGGTCTCTTTTAATTATTGAGGAATGTATTATACAAAATTCACTCACATTCCTATTTAATATTACATGGGTAAATTTTTCTCTACACATGTATAAATATGATCCCCTTGATAGAGTCAAACTGGAAGGGGTCATCAAATGAGCCCAGAAAAGAAGAGGAGGAGGAAGAGGAGGAGGAAGAGGAGGAGGAGGAGGAGGAGGAAAGAAACCTTAGGTAGAGTGGTAGGAAGATAGGTAAAGAGATACAAGCAAAAAAAAAAAAAAAGCAATCAAGTACAAAGATTAGAGCATCCTCACATTTCTGATTTTGGTTAACAGAGGAGAATATCTTTAGTATAGTAATATTTAATCACATTACTGATTTTGGTTAATGGAAGAGAATATTTTTAGTATAGTAATATTTAATTGTTCAGTATCTCTCTTTAATCCCTCAACTCTGTATCCTTTCTTGTTTGCTTACTATAAAGAATAAGAATTCTTATAGTCTTTTGGATAAAAAAAAAAGAGAGAGATTTTCAGCCAGCTGGCCAAGCCTTATCTCTCTGACCTAGAACAGAAGTCGAGTCTGCTCAGAGTATTCATAAATGATCATATAAGTATGTGTAAACTTAAATAACCACAAAAATATAATGAACACAGGAATATGAAAGACTAATCTATAGACCACAGTATAATCAGGGAGGAAGGCACTTCTAACATCTAAGACATATTTCATGTAATCACTGAGGCTCTGGCTCTATAAATTCAAGGATTCTGCAAACTAACACAGTTCTCAACAGAAATTAACATTTTGTCAGCATCCTATTTTGTCCTAGAAAGAAAATCCATAATTTTACCCATGTGTAAGGTGTCTTTATAAAAGGATTTTCATAAACTCTGATATGGTATCACAAAATAATTAGTCTGATTTATTAGGAACACTCATTGCAAGTACTCTAAGATTGCATTACATCTAGGAGAGGAATCGCTGCTTCGTAGTGGCAGCCCATCTCCTTGGAATGGATTGATTTCTTCAGTCTCTTCTGTTGGGACTTGTACTGTTGGAAGCAAGCAGTTATCATTCATAGCATTTGCATGGATGTGTATGTGCCTGTGAGTGGCCACTACGTGTGAAGTCTGTGGGGACTGTGCCATGTTAATGAGAAATGGAGGCTTCCCTTGTCTCACAGCATCTGGCCTAAGTGTGAATCACATTATTTAAAGCTGCCTTAGGCGGCTTTGACTTACATGCCTTGTTTCAGATTTTAGACCACCTTTCTTAAAAAGCACTTTAGTCTCTATAATATTAAAGGGGAGAAGTGTTTCCCTGGTGTCTCAAGAAGCAATTACAGGTTGAGTGTACCACCATCCTTTGCATGCTGAGGGAGTAGAATGAACATCACAAGTCCCTATCTTTGTTTTCAGAAAAGTTAAAAGACAGGGGTAGCCCAAGCAGATAGTGCCAGTCAAGACAAAGACCACAATGTGTAGGAAAATCTCAATTGAATAAATGTTCTCAAGGGTCAAACTTTGAGAGCCCAAACCTTTTAATCTGTACGTGATCATTTGTAACAATAATGATGTGGCTTCCTTTAAGAATGTGATGTTTGTAACTTTTACAAAACTTCAAATAGGCCAATAATATTAAATTTGAAATCCAAATTGTTTCATTTCAAAATTGAAAATATATATTCTGTCTACATGAATAGTATCTTTCAAATTAAATCCTCATGGCAATCTTCACCTGATAGTTAAAACACAACTTTTAAATGGGGTTCCTATATAAGCGATAGTTTCACAACATTGAAGACAGACATTTTCAGAGAAAAATGATTTTGTAACTAATTCGATTAAAATATATGGTTCAGCAGCTGTGCTTACCTGTACAAAACCTGCACAAGATGAAGCCAGTCAATCTCTGTTATGAAGTGGGAAAGAGTTCATTACCCACAGCACTTCCTAAAGAGCTATGGATAGTTAATGGCTTCTGGGGAAGGAAGTCCATTGTCTTCCAGGGTGTGATTCCTGGTAGATGAACTATGTCCCTGTAGGTGGCCCCACAGCCAGAAGTAAAGGAACTTAGAGTTCGTGGGTTGTTAATTTTTTAAAGGGCTTAAATTTGGAGAGTGAGAGCAGGTGGGGACTGATATGGGAAGAGTTAAGAGAAGAGGGGGGGGTAAATCTGATCAAAATACACTGCATGAAATTCAAAATATTAATAAAATATATGTAAATGACTTAGTTTTTTTCCAAGTTCTTTCTTGCTCCAAATCTTAACAGGAAAAGGGGCTCTATTTTGGTTAAATATTACTAAAATGTCCAACAATGTTTATATTTAGAAGATCATTGACTGGGATGGCTCAAGCATTTGCTCCAATTCATTCCACAATGAACTGATCCACAAATTGGAAAATTTCAGAGTTCCCAATACTTAGCAGCTTTTACTTGAAAAATTACATTGCATGTGATTTTGCTAACATATGGTTTTGCCAGAAGTCCAATGTAATAGACAAACCAGAGCAACAATGGAAATATATTTAGATAATCTCAGAGAGGAACAGTTTATAAAATTTAGCAGCAATATTACAAATAGGAAGAAAGTGAACCTATATTTTTGTAATTTAATGAATCACAGCAAAAGATGTATTTTCTAATTAAAACTGCAGAAGATTTAGATAAGAAACCACCAGAGTCAAGTGTGTGGCCCTGGCCAATAGCACCTGACAGGTGAGAGACTAGAGAAGTCAGATACTCAAGCCCAGACTCACATACATACATACATACATACATACATACATACATACATACATACACAGCGGGCTGAAAAAAAGTATGAATTACATTAGACCCTATCCCTCCCACAGAAAAGGAAAAAGGGAAGGAGAAAGAAAGAGAGAGGGAGGGATGGAGGGAGAGAGAGAACGGGAGAGAGAGAGAGAAAGAGAGAGAACGAGAGAGAAGGAAGGAAGGGAGGGAGGAAGGAAAGAAAGGAAGGAAGGAAGGAAGGAAGGAAGGAAGGAAGGAAGGAAGGAAGGAAGGAAGGAAGGAAGGAAGGAAATGACCAGAGATGTTTATATTAAAAAGGATTTGAGGCTGGGATCTTTATTTATCTCTTTACTTATTATTTATCTGTAATTCATTGAGTCTAGCTAGTGCTGCCCATATTTGCATGGACTTGGGGTCATCCTCTGTAGTATAGGGAAACTACCAATGGTCACACTCCGAAAGAAAGGTAAGTGATTCTCTCAGCTACTCAGCTGGAATGGAACCTCAGGAGCCATTCCACAATCCTTGCTGAAATTTTATGAGTCAAGTTTCCATCAAAAATTTTAATGTTTACTATTTCATTCACAGGTGTTATTTGTCTTACAGTTAAATAAATCTTAGTGCACCAAGGATGGTTTTGAAAGTGAACCTCCCTGTGTTTATTGAAAAGAAGGTAAGAAGAGAAAAATGAATTTTCTCCTAACAGAAACCCCCTTCATATATTAATTAGCTGATAAAAGGCAATCCTGTCTCAGCTGCCACGGTCCCAATCTCGGAGCCTCCAGTGCAGTCACGCACTTCATATGACATGCCAGGCCCTGCTTAAGAATGCAGAACTAGGAGCAACATACAAAAATTCCCATCATACACTGTTTGACATGCTTAATTTTTCTCCAAATAATTCTCTACCCGATAATTCTCATTTTGACTTTAAATAGACAGCTGTATGATGTGCTCCTTTGTTTTTAAAAGGAGGCTGATTTTCAGAGACTGATCATTAGAACAAGTGGAAAGGGTCAAATATCTCAGCAGTTTTGATAAATCTAGGTGCATTAGTGGTCCTGAAGAGAGGAGGGCCATGTGATATGTTCAGTTAGACTCTGCTACAAGACTCTGAAGGAACCCACATACTGAAGGAAAGGAGTCATTTCTACCATCATGCATAGGAACTCTTAAAGCTAAGAAATGCTCTTCTTCAAGTCCCATTTTGATTCATATTAATGGAAAATGATTTCAGAATCAATGAACTCAAATTTAATTAGCTTTTCTTCAAATTTCAGCAGCCAAGAATAATTCATATTCACAACTTTGTTCATAATCTATCCTTAACAGGCCTTTTTTGTTTGTTTGTATTAGCTTTTGTTTTGTTGCTGAAAAAAATCAAACCAAGATAAATATTCTCTTAGGCAAATAATTTTGAATAAATAAGTAATATAAATTAGAGCCATAGATGTTTAATACTTTAAGCTTAAGAAAAATATGTTTTAAAACAATTAAATTAAGTACATTGATTTGCTTTTGCCATTGTAAATT
The DNA here is from genome assembly GCF_004664715.2 of Peromyscus leucopus. Taxonomy (NCBI): domain Eukaryota; kingdom Metazoa; phylum Chordata; class Mammalia; order Rodentia; family Cricetidae; genus Peromyscus; species Peromyscus leucopus. The sequence continues at coordinate 67,066,426 of NC_051072.1, read as the reverse complement.
TTGTTTCCTTTTAAATATATGAAGTTATAATTAAAATATACAATCATGAGTATAAAAAATTATACAAAACAGATACATAATTACCTATATTTAATGTGCTAAATAATATGCTTAAGATATTATCATACATTAAGAATGACTACCTAAGAAAGCCAAGTTATAGCAAGAAAATTAATATTATCTTCTTGAAGACAAAGTGTACATAAGCTAAAATATAATTTTAATTTTGTCTTAAAGACAAGTGCATTTTGTTTTTTAGCATGTGTTTTATTTTCCTAGAACTGTAACCTAAATAAAGGGCATTTCCTTTTCTGTAGTAACGTGGATTTTGTTTCTTTATATTAAACAATAAAATTAAAGTTAAATTAAAATTTTTTAGAACAATTTTACTTGCTATAATCTTAGATAAAAGTCATGCCAACTCATTCCTACAATCCTTAGTGGTGATTCCTATTTAATTTGAGTAATTTATTTTCCTGAATGCAGTTTCAACATATATATATATATATATATATATATATATACATATATATTTATAATATTCCTACAAAGTCCTGTGATTTTGAAATGTGGCATATTTTTCAGCTGTAGGTCTTTGATGTGTGTTTTTCCCTCAATCCATGCTCCAACAATTCTGTCATACAGAGAACTGAAAATTAAGTTATTCTCGCCAGCAATACTCCCCCACAAAGAATCCATCAAACCATAGATATAAACCTCAGAACAATTCCTGCCAGGCTTCTCATGCAAACGCTGCAGTAAAACTTACAAGAGCACTTCAAGATATTGAGAACCCTTCAATACAACCCAGTATAATAACTTTTACTTGCTAATTTCTATGGGTCAGTTGCAAAGGAATAGACCTGTCAATCAGTTTCAGATGTAGCAGAATTTGTCTGTCTACAAACAGGGATACTTTGTCGTTGCCATAGAGACTAATCCTCCACTTTCCTTCTGTTGACACAGCTAGTCACAGTCTAAACTACCTGATCACACTTTTAATAGGCAGCTGACTGGAGTACCATAAAATGCTCAAATCAAGTTTGCAACACTTGAGATACACACTGTTGATTTTTTAAAATATTATAATTTAAGCTTTGTTATATATTGAGGCCTATTTATTCCTTTAAGCAAACTAGAGTAAAATAATTAATTGCTGTTAAAATAAGTATCAAATTAGATATCCATTTCCAAAAAGAAAAGTAAGAAACATATGAATAAAATATATCATGTAAACAGAAGAATCTGTTTTGCTCTGTCTGCACATATTAATAAATGGGTTCAGATGGAATTCTCTGTTCTTCCTATTGCCTTGCCGATGAATATCCACATCATCTTTCTGTCCAACAGCCTCAGAATGAGGGAACTTACATCTTTAATGATTTAAAATTCAACTACTTAAAATATTATTATGTGTAGAAATTTTTAAGATCATTTTTCATATTCACAGAAGCTAAGACAATCATAAGATGTTTGCTTTCTTAACTTAATCAATCATATTCTTAAGTTCAGTTTTATGAATACCAAACTATTTAATGCTCCATATGAATAAAATGTTTGAGAAATTGTCAACAGTTCACTTTTAGTGTCTAGTCACGTGAAGCTTGGCTCTGAGGCTGCTTAACACTGTTGTTCAAATCTCTAAAAAGCCACTGGCAATTTCCATGTTGCTTTCTATGTTTTCTTGAGAAGTGTTAATTTCTATGAAATGTATTACATGATAAAGTTCCGCTTAAAATTTCCATAGGTTATGGAACTGTGGTAGCCAGACCTTCCAGCATATTTAATGAAGTTCTTAGTGACTCCTTCAATTAAGAAAGAAAATTGATGTGTATCATTAATTACATCAGTTAAAATCATAAATCATCAATGGGTGTTGCAATTAGTTGTTTTTAAATCATAAGAAGAAAAATGACAGATACAAGATAAATCCATAAGTTCTTCAGATGAGAGATATGTGGGAGGAAGAGTATGAAGAAAGGATACCATAAATTAAAAGCAAGCCTCACATAAATAGCTACCTTTTGTTTTGTTTTTTTTCAGTAAATCAATGTGAAATGGTATTGAGACCACTTGGAAATGTCTTTGGTAAATCAGCAATGCTTGAGTTTTAAGAACTGGTTATTTATTTTAATAATTCACATCATATTGGCATGGAGTGAAACAAAAATTCTCAGTCCAGATGCATTTTTTTATAGACTAACAGTGAGAAATGCTTAAGCATGTGGTTCATTTAGATGAATAAATAGTTTTCATCAGTTTTTGTTCTCGGACTCTTTGATCCAAAAACATATATTTTTAACATACACAACTTGTTGAAAATCCTTTCTATTTTAAAAGTCGAAGCAATAAGTAGAAACTGCATTGTTAATTTTCCAAGTTATTGATTTTAACAAATTAGCCAGTTTTTACATTATATACAAAGAAGAGTTTCCACTGGTGTAGGCAACTTGTTCCTATATGATGTCAGAAAGTGTTAGAGTGTTCCTCTTACAGATCTGTATGCCTATGCCAAGAAGAGTCAGTACAGCTCCATGTGATGGTGCACACCTTTAATCCCAGCCCTCAAGAGGCAGAGGCAGGTAGAGACTAGCACAATACACATAGTGAGCTCCAGGCCAGCCAGGGCCATCTTGTAAAAGGAAGAAAATAAGACTGCATCATGATGAAAATCACCTAGTAGTTCCATCATCAATTACTTTAAATATTTCAGTTAATTAGGATTTAGTTAAGAAATGTAATAGCCTTTTTGCTATTTTTTTTTGGTAGGGTCTCCCTATGTGACCTAGGCTGACCAGAACTTTGTATCCCCAAGGGCTGGAATTGTAGTGTACTTAGCTACACACAGCAGGAGCATTTTCTAATATTTCACTGTGTAGTTCTGACTGGCCCAGAACTAACTTTATAGACCATGATGGACTCAAACTCACAGATATCTGCCTGTCTCTGCTCTCTCAACATCTAGGATCAAAGGTAGATGCCACCATACCTGGCAGAAAGCACATCTTCATATATAATGCTCTGTATTCAACCATATTCTTCCTCCATCACTCTCTTTCTCTGTCTCTCATTGCTGTCTGTCTGTCTGTCTGTCTGTCTGTCTGTCTGTCTCTCTCTCTCTCTCTCTCTCTCTCTCTCTGTGTGTGTGTGTGTGTGTGTGTGTGTGTGTGTGTGTGTGTGTGTAACTTTAGCACTAAGCAGTCTCCAGAGACATCTTCCTAGAAGAGTTTCCCACAGCATCGAGGACACAAGTATATAGATGCTTTATCAGAACTCTGAAAATCATACATATTTAAAAAATGACTCATCTCTCCAAGCTTAATTCATGTCATGTTTCTTTATCTTTAATCATGGCACCAAAACCATCTTAGAAGTAGGCACAAAGCCCTGAGTCTAACATACACATTGCCCTTTCTTTATTGATGGTATCTGGCTCTTGTCAAATTTGATTTTATGTTTCTCTTCCTACTCACTTCCAAAACTTTTTGTTCTTATCCAAATCAATATTTCCTCTACCTGTTCTACATCAGTGACTGCTCTGAATGGCCCCTGACTTGCTAAGTTTCCATCCTTATATTGGCCACTCACAGTTAATGGAACAACTCCAAATTCAGCTCACTGACTTTAAAGACCTATGTTGACAACTGAATAAAACTTCCACTAAAATGGCTTGGAGGTAAAGTAAAAATACGTCAGTTGACATATGAATGCTCAGCATGGCATTCAAACTTCCCCCCACACACCCGTGCATGTGCAATGTTATTTTATGATAGATTTTCATGTGTCCTCTGCTTCCTTTTTAAAAATATAAGGTGGCAGAAGTAACAGGATAGAGAAGTCAGTCTGCTTTGTCCTTCAGTGGAAGAATACCTATGTAGGAAAAATCATAAGGAACATACATTTGTTTTCTTACAGTTCTGGAGGCTGGAAAGGATAAGGTTTGGGTACCAGGAGTCTTGCTGTCTGGGATGGCCATCGTCTTCTTCGAAGATCTCAGGGACTCATGAGTGTGATCCTGCAGAAGAAGGGAGGTTAGCTTTGTAAGTAGCATAAGGCAGGAAGGCCGAGGAAGGAGAGTTTATTGTAACATCAGCATTGCTGTCTTGATGAGGGCAGATTCCTTGTGGTCCAGGCACTACTCACCCAGCCTCACATCCTGACAGTGGGACATCAGAAAATAAGGCTCAAAACAATCTTTAGAGTGAAAAATTATTCAAACCTTATTTCAAAGTAACAAGGAAAGCAGTCTTTTATTTTATTCACTGATACAACCTTAGGCCTAGAAATATGGGTCCTCAAAATACATGTGCTCAGTAATTTAAGACACATTTATTTGAATTCTAGTCATTTCTAAAGGGCTTTGCAAAATGTAGGACAATACAATTCTTTAGGCTAGATTCAATTTTATTCTTTTGAGATACACAATGAAGTAAAACTTTAGGGCCCTTATTAACTTTATACATCACACTTCTAAAATTGAATTTTTTTATCTGTTTTATAATCTTCCCCTCAGAAAAATGAATAGTTACTGTGATATACAAAAGGCAGTTTGAAGGGTCAGGTCCTTCTACTTCTTCAGTGGGAATACAAAAATCAACCATCTAGTATAGGACTAGGCAGAATTCATCTGTGTCTGTGTAAACTCTTTACATACTATATGTTAGAACACACTGGAGATGTTCATCCCAGGAAGCTTCACAGTGCTTCAGAAAAGTGGTCATGGATTCGATTTTTGGTACATACGCAAGGCATTAAATCATTAATTGTACTTAGTTATATAGTTTGTTACAGAATTTTTATGTGAACCAGGACTCTGAGAAAGAATTTGATTGAGGAATTGCATTAATTGTTATCTGTTTGACCTTTCAGTATAGATGCTGGGAACATAACCCAGGTCCTCTGCAAGAAGGGAAATTTTTCTTAACAGCTGATCCAGCTCTTCATCCCCATACTCTTCATAACCTTTAGACAAATTCTCTCTGTGTGTCTTTCTCTTTCTGTCTCTGTCTCTCTGTCTCTCTTTCTTTCTCTCCTTTCTTCAGATCTAGCATCCCCAAATCAACCGCTCTTCAGAAGTCAATTCAAGTAACAGCTCATGGGAACCTTCCAGTTTCTATGCACCAATAGGAACTTTCGTTGTTTGTTTGTGGTAGTGTCTCCCTCTGTAGCCGAAGCTGGCAAACAGAATTAATGGCTTAAAATTGTGATTTACTTGAAAATGTGCGTAAATAATATAAAAGAACTTACTGGTCAATAAGTATTATATGAAGACAACATATTGCCAATAAGGACCCTCAAAATCCAGCATATTGTTCATTATAAAGTGTCAACAGTGCTGAGCCCTGTCTTCCAATGTTTTTAATTAATTTATTTTTAAAAAGGTTTTTTATACAATTTTACATACCAATCCTAGTTCCCCTCCCCTCCCCTTCTCCCACCCTCCACACCTCCCCCAATCCCACCCCCCTATCCACTCTTCAGAGAGGGTAAGGCTTCCCTTGGGGAGCCAAGAAAGTCTGGCACACTGGGATGAATTCCTAGACTTCAGTTGTCTTCCAACATCTTAAGACCTTTGAACTTATATTACATTAACACTGTTATGAAGAAAAATAAATTTGGCATTTTTTTTGTTCAAAATGTATTTTCAGTCCCCACATAAGTCAAGTTTGGGCTATACTATCTATGAGTGGAAGTTCTAATTAGATAAAGTTCAAATTACTTATAAACAATATAAAAACTTAGGTAATATTATATCCTTCTGAGGTCTTTGATGTAGTTGAAGACTAGATAGTTATAATATCCTTAGTTATGATAAGAGATAAGTTAGATATAAAACCTTAGACTCACAAATATAAGATAGATAGGATATCTTCTTTAATTTTGCCAAATACAAATAGACTAGATATTATAAATAGACTAGACATTGTAACTGTAATTCTTGCTAGATAATTGTTTTGTTATATGTAATTTTACTATGTGAAAGTTAAAACCTTCCTTTTTAAAAAAAAAAAAAAGAAAAGAAAAGGGGAAGTGCTGTGGATATCGCTCTGTATAAATAAAATGCTGACTGGCCAGTAGCCAGGCAGGAAGCATAGGCGGGACAAGCAGAAAAGAGAATGCTGGGAACAGGAAGGCAGAGAGAGAAGACGCTGACAGCCAGCCACTGCCATGAGTACCAACATGTAAGATACTGGTATGCCAGGTGATGGCGGCACACACCTTTAATCCCAGCACTCAGGAGGCAGAGCCAGGTGGATCTCTGTGAGTGCGAGGCCAGCCTGGGCTACCAAGTGAGTTCCAGGAAAGGTACAAAGCTACACAGAGAAACCATGTCTTGGAAAAAAAAAAAAAAGATACTGGTAAGCCACAAGCCATAAGCCATATGGCAAGGTATAGATTTATAGAAATGGGTTAATTTTATAAGAACAGTTAGCAAGAAGTCTGCCACGGCCATACAGTTTGTAAGCAATATAAGTCTCGGTGTGTTTACTGAGTTGGGTCTGAGCAGTTATAGGACTGGCAGGTGATAGAGGTTTGTCGTGACCATGGGCCAGGCAGGACTGGAGAAAAATATTACAGTGTGAGAAGTTTGAGTTTTTTAATTTGAATAATTCTATTGTAACTTTTATCTTTTTATTATACAGCTACAAAATAAATTAAAAACAATAAATTTTATACCTACCACTTTATAATCACTTCTTTTATTCTTTGAGAATATAATTATACCACTTCTTCCGATTTCTCCTTCAAAATCCTTCCATTATCCCACCCCCTTGATCTCTCTCAAGCTTGCGGCCTCTTTTTTTTTCACTAATTGTTGTTTCCTACGTGTGTATGTGGGGGTGGGGGGTTGGTGTGTGTGTGTGTGTGTGTGTGTGTGTGTGTGTGTGTATTCCTAAATATATACATACAAGATGGCTCACAACTCCATGTAAATCCAGCTCCAAGGAGGTCTGACACCTACCATTACTTTAATGATATAAACTAAATTTTCTCTTTAAAAAGAACAGTAATAACATTTTTGCTGAGATATACCTCATTTAAATAGATAAGAGCACTTGTTACTTGAAAACATTTGTAAAATAAGAAAAGTATGCAAGATAGATTACTGAAAGTCAATGTCACATACAACTTGTTAATATTTTTTCTGTCTTGGTCATAACCTAAGCTAAGATGACCTTTGTTTCTTTGCATTTTAAGAACCCATCTTTTTAGATTATAAATATCTCCTTGCTAAGAAGCTGTCTTAAAAAATATTTAAGTCTATCACAGAGAAATAGACTGTGGCTAAGAAAAGCGTTTTTGTTTAAATGGAGATGAATAAAAGTATCCTACAGTTTCGAGCATGTCTTAATCAGTTCTGATACCATAACAAAGTACTGTGTGGCTTAAACAACAGAAAATGTAGGTTTTTATTGTTTGGAGGGCTACAATTACAGAGTGCCCACATGGCAGGGTTCGCTTCTCATCCTGGTTACAGGTGGGCAATGGCTGTGTATTCCTGTGTGTGCTTCTCTGTGTGTGCAGGGAGAATGTGGGAGAGCTTGCTAATCTTGTGGGCATCTCTTCCAGAAAGACCCAGTGCCATTGTTCGCCCCTCTTCCTCATGGAGTCATCTTTCCATAACCACCTCCCATAGAGCCTGTCTCCAAATATCATCAGAATGATGGTTAGAATTTCATCACATAAATTTAGGAAACTACAGTTTAGGAAAATACAATTCAATCCATAGTTTAATACATTAAATTTCTACAAATATAATAGCTTAGAATATTTATAATGAACTTGACTTAATAAACACCTATTCCTTCTCTGTTCCTTATAAACAAAACTTGATTTTGTTTGTAGTTACGGTTCCGAATTTTTAAAAATGAACATGGATTCGGCTCTAAAGAGACAACATTTATACATAATTTACTTCATTGGCCTTGCAGAAAAACTTTTTAACACCTAAATGGACAATAGGAAGAGTGATGATAATAAGGAGCAAAGCTTATACCACATGAGCCTTATACATCTTTATTTTTCTTCTGCTCTCCCAGAATTTCAATATGATGGCTAAAGTTACTGCAGCTTTCTTATAACTGTAGGTTTCTTTGGGGGGGGGGTCCTTGGCCTTCTTTATTTGAAAAAGCAGTCTTACTTGTAATATTGTTCACATTATTCAGTATTGTGTTGACACAATACCAGTTATCCAAACAACATTTTTCTTCACTGTTGAAAAACTATAATTTCCATACAAGTTCTTTAATGTAAGGGAAATTCTAAAAAGGTTTTTCTTTTCTTTTCTTTTTCTTTTTTTTTATTAAAGTGCTAGAGAGTCCCACAGAAATCCACAAAGATACCCCCACAATAGACTGCTGGCAATGGTCGAGAGACAGCCTGAACTGACCTACTGTGGTGATAGGATGGCCAAACACCCTAATTGTCGTGCTAGAAACCCCATCCAATGACTGAGGGAACTGGATGCAGGAATCCACGGCTGGGCCCCCGGTGGAGCTCCAGGAGTCCAATTAGCAAGAAAGGGGAGGGTTTATATGAGCGAGAATTGATGAGACCAAGGTTGGATAAAGCACAGGGACAAATAGCCAAGGAATGGAAACACATGAACTATGAACCAATGGCTGGGGAGCCCCCAACTGGATCAGGGTCTCTGAAAGGGTGAGGCAGTTGATTGGCTTGATCTGTTTGGGAGGCATCCAGGCAGTGGGACTGGGTCCTGTGCTCAGTGCATGAGTTGGCTGTTTGAAACCTGGGGCTTATGCAAGGACACTTGGCTCAGCCTGGGAGGAGGGGACTGGACCTGCCTGGACTGAGTCTACCAGGTTAGCTATTTTTATGTCAGCTTGGCACCAGCTAGAGTTACTTTGGAAGAGGGATCTTCAATTAAGAAAATGTGAAACCAGATTGACCCATAGGCAAACCTGTGGTACATTTTCTTGATTGATGATTGATGTGGAATGGCCCAATTCACTGTGGGTGGTGCCAGTCTTAGGTTGGTAATCCTGGGATGTGTAGGATGACACACTGAGCAATATATGAGAAGCAAGCCAGTGAGCAGCCCCTCCATGTCCTCTGCTCCAGTTCCTGCCCTGCTTGATTCCCTGCCCTGACTTCCTTCAATTGTGGGCTGTGATACGATACATAACAATAAGCTAAAATAAACTCTTTCCTCCCCAACTTGCTTTTGGTCATGGTTTGTATCATTTGTCATGGTGTTTTATCACAACAATAGAAACCCTAACTAAGAGACCAGGGGAATAAAGATTGTGCTAAGTTGATAATTAAAACAAGCGATCACAGTAATTAAATATAAAAAGACCAGAGGCTTCTTGTTTTGTTTTTTATTTAACTTTAGAAACATGGAATTTTTTTTTGGGGGGGGGGGACAGTAGTTGCTGTATTCCATATAGAAATAATTAAAAGTGCCAGGCTGATACTTTGTCAGTGATTTCCTAGCTCCCTCAGAGAATTGAGCCTTTAGATAAAAGTAACTAAAGAATCCAGAGAGTTGCACAAGATCGCTCCACCTAGAGGCATAGAGGGGCAGCACTGAAATGAGAATGAGGATTACCTGTGGAGCCCCAACGTGGACTGTCAGGAGAGACCTAAACACCCTGTCCTGTCTCTGTCTCTCTGTCTCTGTCTCTCTCTCTGTCTCTGTTAGGAGCTTGACATGTTCCAATCTTTCTATCTCTCCCATTAACACTAGCCAATACAAGCAGAGTACTAAACACTACAAATGGCCACTAATCATCTCATGGGTGCTTCTTAACATGTTCAAAATTTTCCCCAAGCTCCAGAAACCAGCATAAATCCATCTGGACAGGTCAGATCTACTTCAGGTTTTTTCTTGTCTCACCGGCGTCCTGTCAGACACAGGGGTAGCCAGAGTGCCAAGCCAAGAGAGACAGACAGTTCCAGGGCAGCAGGATAGCCTTACCCACCATCCCAGAAAGCCTATCTACCTCAGAAGGCCCCCTTCCTTACCCCGCCAAGAGCCAACTGATGCCCACCAAGTCAGCTGGAAGCAGTTTTTCTGGAAGAAACAACTCCCCTATTCCTATTCACTCACTTTTTTATAGTAAGAAGAAAGTCTGGAATATTAGGATCCTGTACATGCGCAGCTCAAAGTCTTGTGTCTTGCATCTTATGTCATCATGGGGCACTGGCGACTACATACCTACCTTTAAAAGCTGGATGCAGATCCCCACGCCCTCTCTCTGTGTTGTCTCTCTGCTTTAGTTCTGTTCCCACTCGGCTCCCGCCATCTTTCTTTCTCTCCAGGCCTGACTCTGCTCCCTCCTATCTCTTCTTTTTTCCAATAAAGCTCTTTATTACTCTGGTAGTCATGGCCATGGCCCGTGACTTTTCCACCGCCAACCAGAGCTGTTTAACTATCAGTCTCTGTCTGTCTCTGTCTCTGTATCTCTGTCTGTCTGTCTCTCTGTGTGTCTCTGTCTCTGTCTCTCTCTCTTTCACACACACACACACACACACACACACACACAGGTACACACCTTTCAAAGTTCATATTGCTTGGGGTTTAGCTCTAGACACCACACTAAAGTCTTTTGTTGAAATTCTAAGAAAAAAAAACCCTGCATATTACTCTGGCAAGGGAAAAGATGAGTAACTATTTTGAAATATTCACAAAGCATTTTACATCACAACGATTTGCTTTCCAAGGGAAGGAACAGGCTTCCATTGAGCTGCATTGCTACTGGAAAGAGGGAGGTGTGTCTCTTCTACTCTGACTCCTACTCACTGGCCTGGTTCATCTAAGGGGCTAAGAGAATATGCCAAGTGACTGGAAAAAATATTCCCTTAACAAACTAGAAACATAGGAAAATTCCAAGTCTTGATAATATTTATTTTGAAATACCTACAGCTATACCATACTTAATTTTGAAAAACTTGTTGCTTTTCCCTAAGATCAGATACAAGACCAGAAAGTCACTATCTGCATTCTTGTTTAGCATTGTACTCAGAGGGCTAGCTGATTCCACAGTGAAGAAAGGAAACAGAGTGGGCTGGAGAGATTACCCAGTGATCAAGAACACTGCTGCTCTTTTGGGTCCCAGTATCCACATGGTGATTCATAGACACCTGTAACTCCAATTCCAGGGCATTCGACACCCTCTTCTGACCTCTACAGGTACCAAACAAGTATGTAGGGCACATACATACATGTAGGCAAAATAGTAATACACATAAAATGAAAGAAATAAATCAAAATGAAATTTTTAAATGAAAGAAAAATCACAAGTTGGAAAAAAAAAAGGTATCAAACAGTCTTTGTTCACTGACATAATGTTGGTAACAGAATAAGCTGCAAAGAGTCAACAAAAAGAGTGTTGGAAGTGAAATGGGGTTATAGCAGAGTAGCAGAGTACAAAATTGATGAGACATTCAGATCCTGCCCTTAATTCTACCAGTGAACTTCTATAGTACAAAACTTAAAATACAATAATAACATTTGCATCACAAAAAAAGTGCTTAAATATAAATCTCATGAAAAATATATGAGCTATGTGAGAAAAACTATAAAATTCCAATGAAAGAAGACATAACCAATGTAGGAAAGGACTCAAGCTCATGAATAGAATGATATCAGTTTGTTAATCTAATTCAAAATATAAATAAATGCCCAATCAAGTTATTTGGTATACATTGACATACTGATTCCAAAGCTTGAAACAGGCAAAAGACCTAGTTAGTCAAAAGAACAGATGAAAGGCTATTAACCATCAACAATAAAGACAACGTGGTATGGAAGGAAATGGAAACAGATATCCATAGACTGAGATAAACTTGAACACAAGAAGTGAACACCCAGAAATTCATGAATCAGGCAGCACCAGATCATTTACAATCCAGCACTTTGGAAGAGAAGTAGAATTAAAAATATTAAAATTTGATTGGTTAAAGTGGTAAGTCCCTGACTGGGGCCATTCCTCAGTGGCACAATGCTTGGATAGAGGCTTGGTCACAATGCTTGGTCTGAGGCTCTGCGTCCAAGCCCTCATACCATAAACAAACACAATCGGGAAGAGCCCAGTAGAAGGCAGCTGACTGCTCTGGCATTCATCTTACGATCCAAACCTGCTATGTAGGAAGCAAAAGTGTCATACCTTTTCTCTTACAGATTTAAAAATAGTATGCACTCTTCATAGCACATAAATGTTATCAAGACCCCTAGTCTCTACACACATATACACAGGTGAGTGCACCTGCATAGAACCAAGTATATATCATAGTACACACACATAAACATGCACACATGCACATATACACAAAACAAAACCGAATCCACCCAAGGCCTTTAATTTATAGTTAGATGAAAATACACTGAACTCTTCATAAAGTTTGTAGGGAAATAAACAAATAAATATGAAAAGCAAATGAACAAAAGGCACATTAACCAGGAGATAAAAGTAATGTCAAGTACATTACCTCTAAAGTGCTATACTGAATGCGAACAAGCCTAGTCCACAAGTTTGGATGAGGACTTACCACAATATTCTGTTGTCCTAGTTTGCTTGACGGTTATGAAACTGAAACCAGGAAGGTCAGATCATAAACCTCAAGTGACGAAATTATCACGTTAAAAACTACAGCCTCATAGAGGGGAAAATCCTTAGCAGCAAAGTGCTTGTGCATATGCATGAGAAACTAAGTTCAGATCCCCAACACACAAATAAAAAGCTTAGTGTGACCTTGTGAGGAACAGGGAGAAAGAAGATCCCAGGAGCTTCCTGACCAGCTAGACTAGCCATAAATGGGAGTTTTGAGTTTAGTGTGAAAGATGAGCAGTAAAGACATATACCAAAGATGACCTCCGGCCTTCACATGTGTACACAACACACATAACAACATCAATAAATCCACATCCACACAAGATCGAGGTTGAAATACACTGAATTCTGACTAGCGGTTTTAGTTACCAGAACTTCTAATCAAGCCAGTACAGAACTGTTAGTAACAGTGCACTATGAACCCCTAGACCCCCAGGTCTGCAGCAGCAGTTGGGTGGGGACAAGGTGCACAAACGCTCTCTAAGTCCAAGGTCATTTGTGGATTTCCAGAATAACATCATTGCAAATGCCAGTGGGACGGGAAGCAGCATGCTCCTTACAGTGGGGATTGATCATGGCTACAGCAATGACTCAAACTTGCTTCCCCCATGCCCTTTCCAAATGCAATTTTTGTTTGAGTGCCATAAACCAACCTAAGTTAAATGTGGCCAATCACAATTACTAGATTATTTTTCTAAAGTTTCCGTGCCTTCTAATGATCATAAAGAAGCTGAGTGTTCATGTCCCACAACTCGTCAAGGCAGGACCCATCCTGCCAAACATGCACTTGATTACTTGTATGTGCTACCCAACCCTTTCTCTAAAAATAACCGAGTTTGCGTTCCTCTTAGGTGTTTTGCACACACCATGAATGGAGGGAACATTAGAGATGTAGAAACATCTTAGTAGCAGGTTTCAGCCATGCTACTGAGTGGGTTGATCAGTGAGAACCTCCCTGCGTGTGCCACTAGAGAACCGCTCCAAAGCAAGTCCAGCAAAGTCATTCCACAGAGAACAGAAAAAAATAAAATGAAAAGAGCAGGCTCTGAGGTCAGCAGGTCCTTGGACAGTGTTCAAACAAGAGCAGAAATAAGTATGTGGTATTTCTAGACAGTTCACATATCTTAACTATCACTTATTTCACGAGTGAGTAATCACTTTTAAAGTCTATTATCTTAATTAATAAATCCTTTGTTGGTGGCAAGATAATGATAATTGAAGGGCTTATCACCATTGCAGGGGCAAGGGTGACTTCCAGTGGATACAATGTCAACTAGAGTGCCTCAAATGTTAGCCAGTTGTCATAAAACATACATCCCACTGACATGTGCACACATAGTACTGTGCTTTACATAGTTTTAAGCATCTTCATCATTGTGTTTTGCACATATAGGAGGCTGATAAGTTTTCATCCTAGGTAACTCATTCTTAAGTACAAAATACTGAAGAAAAGTGTTTGTCACCAGAAATCATAGACTTAAAAATGCAGCACATGGGACATGAAGCTTAGTTTCCTCCTTGTGAGAAAAGGAACTTCTCTTTTCCAGATTTATGTACATTTTAAAAGGAATTAAAGCTATATCAGAAATCCCACCACATATCTGAATAGGCTACAGCCAAGTGGAATGCTAACCCTACATTTTCTCAATTGTAACTTATCAATGACTTATCAGTTGCCTCTAAATACTCCAGGTAACAGTAAAAGGAGAACAGAGACCAAGGATAAACATATCCAATAATACACAGTATAGTTCAAACATTAATTGTTATGTTGTTGAATAGATACTTCAGACAACATACTTCAGAACTCACACAAACAGCTACACAATGCCAAGTAGACAATAAATTACATCCACAAGGTCATAAAATACATTTATAAATATCAACACAACACATAATTCCCTAGCAGCCTCATTCATATCTTTACTCAAATGACTCGATCTCATTATGTTCTCTAGGGGTCACCTTACCAAAAATTGGCATTGCCGGTATTCCCCTGCCCCTGTCTGCCTTGGCACCTCCTTACTGTTTGCTAGCAGGTACACATTTTAATTATTGTTATAACTTGCTGTTGTATAATCTCCAGGCCTTTTTGTTCTCTTGATAGTTTGCTATATTCCAAGGAAGAGGTCAGGTTCTGACACATAGCCCACTAAATCACCTCCCCAGTCCCATGTTGATTTAAATTTAACAATGATTACACCCTATGATTTAATTACAGATCACCAGTGTGGTGTTACAGGTTTATTCCAGTGCTAGAATTAGAAAAAAAAATACAGGTGTTTTAGTTCAAAAATCAGTATCTTAAATGTTTAAGATATCAGAAATTTAATTTTTAATGCATCAAAGACAGCCTGACTCCTGTCTATGCAATGGACAAGACACTTGTCACCAAGCCTGATAACATGAGTTTGACTGCCAGCATCAACATAGTAGAAGAGAATAGACTTCTATGAGTTGTCCTCCAACATCCACATACATGGCATGAATATGCAAATGTATGTACACACACACATGCACACCCACACACAAATAAGTATTTTTTTAAATAAGTTGGCTTGATGAATGAATAAGGGTCTTGATGGATAAACACATATGTGATATAGCAAATATAATAAAATTTTTATTATAGAATCTTGGTGGTGAATACATAAATAGTAAATGAATTGTCCCCTAACTTTTTTAAAGTATAAATTTTCCAAATAAAATATCCATATTTTTTAACCAGTGTCACCTAGGGGTATGATCAAGTGGTAGACTTCTTGCCTAAAATATGCAAGGCCATGAGTACAGTACATAATACTGAAAAAAATCTCTGTGTTGGAAACAAATCTAAAAAGTAAATAAACAAGGAAGTGAATATGATCTAGAAAAGGCATGCTTAGGTGTAAAATATGTGTAGACCTATTGTGTTTCCTACCTTTCTCTTGGAATAAATATGGTCACACAAAAATAGATGTACTGTATAACTTTTATATTGATAATCCATTTCTTTATTTTTGAAAGAAAATCAAAATAATTTTAAGATATATTGACTGTATATAATGATTTTTATCTAAACACACAGAAATATTATTTAAAACT
Organism: Peromyscus leucopus; assembly: GCF_004664715.2. Classification (NCBI taxonomy): domain Eukaryota; kingdom Metazoa; phylum Chordata; class Mammalia; order Rodentia; family Cricetidae; genus Peromyscus; species Peromyscus leucopus. Next base: position 67,050,764 of record NC_051072.1, on the reverse strand, counting down.
TGTGAGTGATTATTCATTTAAGTATTCACCATAACAAGGCATTCTCAGAGTTGAAAGTAATATAGAAAACACATTTTTAGGAAAATAAGAAAAGAAAATAAACTGTGATTTGAACATAATGCTAAAGAAGTAAACCAGTTCTAAAACACAAATGAAAACCTTTGGTCTTCAGAGAAACTCATAATAATACACAAAAGTACAAAACATAAAACAAATACTGGTAATCTTTTTGGTTTAAGATTTTATTTATTGGTTAAGAATATCATACAGCATGTATTTTAATATGTATTTATTTTTAAAGTTAAAATGAAATTACATAATTTCTCCACTTCCCTTTCCTTTTTCTTACCCTTCTATTTAACCTGTATTTCACTCCTTCCCAAATTCATGGCTTCTTTTTCTTTAATTGTAATTGCTATATATGTATAAATGTATATATGTGTGTGTATATATACTTAAATATATTCCAAGTCAGCCGGGCGGTGGTGGCGCACGCCTTTAATCCCAGCACTCGGGAGGCAGAGGCAAGCGGATCTTTGTGAGTTCGAGGCCAGCCTGGGCTACCAAGTGAGTTCCAGGAAAGGCGCAAAGCTACACAGAGAAACACTGTCTCGAAAAACCAAAAGAAAATATATATATATATATTCCAAGTCGTTTTATGTAAATAAAAATAATACGATTCCTTATGGATTTTTCAGTCATTCTTAGTGTTATTTTCTTTCCCCTCTCCCTCCCCTACCATTCCTCTATATTGGCCTTTCTCCCCAGTTAAACCCTCCCCAACTTTTTACATTTCCTCCTCAGGTGATATGGACGTTACTATTCCTCTCTCTATGCCCCTGTCCCCGCACACACACAATGGCCCCTTTTTACTTGCTGGCTTCTGTAGCTACTCCAGGTTATATATTCACAACTGAATTCTGGAGCTAGGAACACAGATGAGAAAGAACATGTAACACTTGTCTTTCTAGGTTTAGGTTACATCACTCAAAATAATATTTTCTAGTTCCATCCATTTAACCTGCAAATTTCATGATTTTATTCTTCTTTACAGCTAAATAGTATCCCATAGTGTATATTTACCACATTTTCATTATCAATTCATCAGCTGAAAGACATTTAAGTGGTTTCCATTGCCTAGTTATTATGGCTAGATCAACAGCGAACATTGCTGAGCAAATCTCAGTGGAGTGGGATGTCAAGTCATGTGGGCATATGCCAAGGAGTTATATAGCTCAGTCATGGAGTAGACTTGTTTCTTTAAGGATTTTTTTTATGATTTTCCACACTAATCTCCAAAGTGACTGCACCAGTATGCAATTCCATAAACAGTGAATTAAGACTCCCTAATATTTATCACAGATAAACGAGAAGAAAGCAACAAAATGTGAGTAAGAGGGAAGCTATTCTGAAAAGGTGATATGTTTGTCATCTATTGGTCTTGTGATCATGACAATGTTACTTATCAGTTGTAAGGTAGGACCTGGGTATTCTAAAGAGGGAGGATTTCTGTATGACTGGATATATTAACTCTTCAACTAACTAGTGTCCTCTTGAACCAGCCCACACTGCAGAATCTACAATGCAAATCCTGATGCCACTGTTGTACCGGGGGCACTGGATAAGTAAGGAGCAGTACAGTTTCAGTAAAATATTTTAAGTTTTGCAGTAAATTTATTGCAAGATAAGATTTATCTGAAAATTTGATTCAAGACATTTGTAGTGATGCAATAAAGTTCTATGCATAGCCAGTGGTGTAACCCCCACAGAAGAAATGTTTTCTAAAAAAATTAGGAATGTGTGAGGTGATACATAGAACATAAAACTCATGAATGACACAGTAAGAAGAAACAAAGGAAAACTATTAGTAAAACATACACAGACAAAGCGATCAACACAAAGCCACATCTAGTGTCACACAAGTCCCTCTCAGACCCACACAGAGATGCCCTGGAAGTTACCATTCTCATTCCACGCCCTTTACGGTTTAGCCACCAACGTCCTCACCCATATGTGCTTGTTCTACCTTTTTAAAGGTGTGTAATGTATCTGACATCTCCATTCCATTCTGGAAGATTCGACTAAATTAATAAATTCTTACAGGTAGCACTCCAGAGACCATTATACCATACCATTTTGCTCATCTATGATTACGTTCATCAAGCAGAGGTTTTGTGCTGCTTTATTCTTAATATTTTAAAATATTCATCCCTGTCCACATATTCTCTGAATACTAAATCATTTTAATAAAGAGTCATCTGCTTTTTTATTCACCTTGTACAACACAGTATTGACAGATTTGAAATCTACTTCCCTGCTGCTGCAACCTCTTTATGTTCCTCTCCGCAGAAAGACAGTGCTTAGTGTTGGTTATTGCTTGTGAAAAAGAAGACAAAGAATTCCGAGATCAAAAGCTATTGATCACTACTCCAAATCCAATGTCACATTTCACATCCCTTGCACCAAAGGCCACTGGTTAGTTTGTGAGGCAGGAGGCCAGTTTAAAAAGCTGGGCTATGATCACCATCCAGATACAAAGTAGCATTAACAATAATTTACAGATGATTCCTTAGTACTAATGAACTGTCAATATTCCTGGGCAAACAATGCATATACTTAAGAAACAAATCTTCAGGAGCAGCATCCGTGATAGTTCATGATTTGAAAGAAAAGTGGACTAAAGAAAAGCACAGTTTAACTTACGTTCTACTCTTTGTTGCTATAACAAATTGTTGTCTTCAGCAAGTGTCATTTGAGAAAAGATTTCTCTTTGCCGCTGATTTTTGATAATGAATTGGGGTCTCAATAAAAGTAAAGAATCCTGAAGGTATTTTTAAAAGGAATTTTTTTAGTGTAAACGTGACACATTTGAAATAGTTCTAAAGTCCCAGTGTCCCCTGCTCCTCAGTTTGAAATTTGGGGTCTCCTCCAAAGATGCGGATGCTGTGTGCAAACACCCAGTTTCTCACAATGGGCTTCAGACCCATGACAGCGCCGTGCCCTTCTTCCCCGCCTTTCTCTTCTCACTAAGACACAGCCTGATGGGCACAAAGATAGCAAAGCGAAAGTTGTCTCGTGAGCTGAGGGCTGGGTTGTCCATGTGTTGTAGGAAGCTCTACAGATGGTAGAATAGCTATTCAAACGGGGACAAGAATGACATCTGAGAGTGATGTTAGGTTGTCCTTCCAAGATGTAGGCTGCTGAAATATGCTCAAAAGCTGGTTCTCACACAAAACACAAAAGCAGGTTTCCTATCTAAAGTTCTTATTTTAGAATTTCATGCATGAGTTACATCATTTCCACATACCTCTCACCTCCCAAACTCCTGTTGAGTCTTCCACACTCCTTCCCAAATTATTGACTCTCCCTCTTTAATTATGAGATAATATATATAATACATAATTATGAGTATATATTTATGTAAAACTTTCTGAGTCTATGTGTTGCTCATAAGTATATGTACTTAGAGATTGGACAACCTATCAAAGTGCTAGTCCCTGAAGAAGAATGATTCTCTGTCTCTCTCTCTGTCTCTGTCTCTGTCTCTCTCTCTGTGTGTCACACACACACACACACACACACACACACACACGTCATTAATGGCCTGTGTTTTTTCATCTATAGGTAGAGCCTTATGCATTTCCCCAATCCATTTTGATGCATCAACCCATATTGACATTGTGTAGGACTTGTTCAGGTGATCTTAGTGTTGAATGGCATGTTGATAAGCACTGGATATTTCCTTGTATCAGATACACTATGGCAATATCTTTTCCAGGAGCTATTCTGTTTTCTTCGTCACTTATGCTCACAATAATCATACACCACAGGAGAGTCTTCTAGAATAGATACTATAAATCAGAAAGAACATTACCTCACGTTAACCTTAACAGATGACATTATTATCTAATTTCATATTTGGTAACTTGATTTGAGAAACATGGCCATTCTAAAAAATTATAAAAGGGCCCCTGTTATTAAACCAGAAAATAAACTGAGTCAAACAACATTGAATGTGGTAACTTAAAGATAGAGAGAGGAATAGGCAAATACCAGGATTTTGCTGTAAGTCACCAGATTCTTTATCAGAGAAGACCTTAAACATCATGTTCTATAGGCTTTTGTAATCCTTCTGAGACATGACACCATTCTTCATATTAGCATATGTTTTTTTCTCTAAAAATGTCAGCTGATTGGTGCATAACAGATGGGTCTGCTGATCTATTCCTTGGAGGGCAATGTATTACAGCCACTATTTTTATTCCTGCCTGAACTTGACCAAAGATAATGTAAAAAGAATTATCTGCCTTTATTTTTACCCACCTGGGCAATTTTTATACTCAACCACACAGATTTCTTCTTGTAATCAAATTTATAGCATTTCAAATGCAAGGATCTAGATACAAACGTGGGAAGGGTCAATTTTGTAAGTTTTCCTAACTGCCGGGTTTATTGTTACTAATCTTACATATTATGATTTTATGTGTGTGACTGCAGGTTTACTTGAAAGATATACAACAAAAGCATTTCATAGTGTTTCTGGCCAAATGAATGCACTCATAATCTAGGTCGCTTCACCGTGCTGTTTAAGAATGCACTTTCAAAGCAGGGTGCTAGAGGTCCTCCATTGCACACACAGAAGTACAGTTGGAATTAGCTAAGGGACGGTCACATGTCACTACCATTCTTTATAAAAGGATCAGCCACCCATTGTAGAAAACACAGGGAGGAGGGCCAAAGTGCCATAAACATCACTAAATACTTACACCTCTCCAGTGTCATAAAATTTTAGGCCTATACTAAAGTTTAGCATCTGAAATCAGCATTGCCCACATAAAGTAACCCGATGAGACCTTTCTCACTGAGCCCTGTGTGAGTTGTTTGTGTGTTGTCTATGAAGTGCAACTGCGTTTCAGCTCCACGGACTCTCAGCTGGAACAGAAGCTGGAAGACAGAGCAGGAGTGGACAACATCCTGTGCTGGAACTCGGGCCCACTTCTAGTATTGCTATGCTTTTCTTTAAAGTAAAACTTTTAAACATTTTTCTTGATTCTTTGAGAACTTTGTACAATGTATTCTGAGTGTATTTACCTCCCTCGATTCCTCTCAGATCCTCAACCCCTACACTTCCAACTTCTTTTTTTTTTCTTTTTTAAGTTTTTATTTATTCTTGTGGGTTTCACATCATCCATCTCAATTCCATTCATTCCCCTGTCCCTTCATATCCACCCTCTGTCCCTGCAACCTCCCTCTCAAAATAAGACAAAATAAAATTTAAAAGGAAAGAAAAGAGAAATATCACATGGAAGTTGTAGTGTGACACAGTGAATCACACAGTGTATCCTTTCATCCACACATCTTTACTTGCAAGTGTTCATTGCAAAGAGTCACTGGTGTGGTTGGAGGCCTCTGGTTTCTGCTACACCATCAATACTGGGCTCTCACTGGGATCCTCTTGGTTATCTTGCTGTTGCCCCGAGTCGTGGAGATCCTGCAGCTTTGAGTCTGCAGGTCAGGCTTCTTCACATGCTCCAGCAGATCATGGATGGGGTAGATGTTGAGGTGGGCCAACTCCTAGCCCTGGTTCTGGGCCTGGGTGGTTGCAGGGTGGGTCAGTCACCAGCTGTTCCCCATCCTCAGCACCAGCGTGAGCTTTCCCCGCACTGCCCTGACTAGTTCACGCTATGCAAAAAGAGGCAGGAGGCAGGGGGACTGGTTCTCCTGCTCTCAAGCTCTCAGGGCCAGATCTCCGGTGTTGCCTAGGCAGGTGCGGAGGTCACGCTCCCGAGAGCTACAGCTAGTAACGGGGAAGAGTCCGCTCCCTGGCCTGCCCAGGTGGTGAGCAGCAAGTAGTGTGGGTGTGTGGGGAGGGCATCTTTTCCTCACCCTCACCACCACATGACAGATGAGAGGGGCAGGGGCAGCTCCTCCACTCTCACACCCTCAGGTCCAGCTCACCCACACCCCTGCCAACAGAGTCAGCCGCAGGGCAGGAACTCCCAAGCACTGCGGTTGGCGAGGGACAGGGACAGCTCCTTCCACCCTCCGGACCCAGAGGCCAGAACTCCTGCCTGCAGCTGGAGGCAGGGAGTTGGGGGGGCGGGGCGTCTCTCCCTCGGCCACGCCCACCACATGACAGACAAGTAGTGAAGGCAGTTCTTTCATGCTCATGCACTCAGGGCAGGCTCACCTGCACCTTGCCAACTGGGTCAGCTCTACTGAGCTGCCCAGGCAAAGTACAGGGGTGTTCTCCTGAGTGCTGCAGCAGGTGAAAGGCTGGGTCAGGGCCCTCCTTGCTGCAGGTGTCAAGGGGCGAGAGGTGGAGGGCATCTTTCCCTCACCCATGCCACACTTGGCTGATGAGAAGTGGGTGGCGCGTACTTTTCCACTCTTACGTCCCCAGGGCCTGCTCGCCCTCGCCCCCTCGAATAGGGTTAGCTCTACTGTGCTGCCCAGGTAAGATGCAGAGCCGCTCTCCCGAGTGCCGCAGGTGGTGAAGGGCACGGCCAGTTCTCCCTAGTGTTGCAGCCAGTGAGGTGAGGGACCAGCTCTGTGAAGCCCTATCCCCTCGACCTTCAGTGGTAACAGGAGCCATGGACATCACTGCAGACCACGGCTTCAGCAGGGCCATGGAACCAGACAAGGACCTTGGCAGGAGCAGAGGCCCAGACATTACCGTGGTCTCAGGAGGCAAGCTAGCCACCCACCATGGCTCGTTTCTCATCGACTTCACCTCTTCAGATCTGCCTCTCTCCACAGGCCATGAATCATTTTGTCTCTCTTCCTTCAATACCACACCATACATTGAGGCACTGGGCAGGCCCATGTTTTCTTCTTACCACCCAGACATTTCATAGCCAGCCTCTTTACACCATTCAAAGGCATACAGCCAATCATAGCTCCAAACAGGAAGGAGAAGTTTAGTTCTCGACTAAGTTTACTGGAGAGCCAAAAGACCCGTGTGATTGTGTGCAGATCAAAGATGCATAGTTCTGAATGGTTTTACACGCGCAACAGTGTTATGTCGCTGCTCTGAAGAGCAGGCAGTTCAGGGGAAAAAAGCATAAATGTGATGCCCCATGTATGTACATCCCCGTGGATCCATAAAGAATCTGACCAGATTGTCTACAGAAGCCATTCTTGCCACAGAAGCAAGATGGAAGCATTTTCATTTCTGCTCACTGCATTACAGCCTGGAGTATGTCAGATAAGGGTTCCTGCTGGTCAAAGTCACAAAATTTCTGATCAATATCTTTTATGAGAAATGACAAATGTAAGAAGATAAACTCTACTATGTCAGATAAACTCTATGGGCTTTTACTGGATTCCCAAGTGAAGATTTAACAATGTGTAGTCAACATCAAAGTCGTCTGCTAATTCAAAGAAACAAAAGAATCCCACTGAAAAGATTCCTGCCAGGCTGGCAGTTGTTATGTTCAGGCCATGGAAACCTTGAGAGCTAGCATTTGTTCACACATATAAAGTGCATTTTAAAGTTTCTAGTGACTTGATAAATAAATACACACCCGCTTAAGCATTGTTCAGAAAGGAGTGATATTGACTAATCAAACTGTGACTGAATGCTTATAGAATAAATCTTTTTTAAAATTTTTTTTATTATAAGTTATTTATTATTTGATTTTATTAAAATTCTTGTTATCTTATCTGTTATGCTATGAATGAGACATCACTTAGCAGAAAGATGAATGAGAACTTATATGTTTTGACCATTAACCAAGTGAATCTAATGGCCATGTTGGCATAGACTACTATTTCTATCCATGCCATGACTGAGGGTCTTGTCTGGTCTTTTCTTTCTTTTAAAATTTGAACCATTTGGTTCGATTATTTAATCATCTTTTTCTTTTTTATATTTTTCTTTTTCCTATATTTCTTTTTCCCCTATACATTTTCCTATCTTCCTTCTTTTAATTGTCAATTTGGTACTCCAATAATTCTATCTAAATGGATTTACAAATATTTGTTATTGCATCGTATCTCTTTAATCCTATTTTAAAATAACTTCTTCTGGAAAGTTTCTACTATCACCAAGGAGATTATGAAAGGGTCTGCTGTGTGTATTAAGCATACTCTTATCACATTTATGTCACTATGTTTCTGTGTGACCTTAATCCAGTCACCTTTCTACAACTCTCTGATTTGCAAAACACACAAAATATATAACTCAGTAGCATAAATGGCATAATATATAATAATGACACTGACTAGTAACTCAAAGCATCAAACTCCATTTAATTTTTCATTCAATGTATTTATACACAATTATCTGTATCATATGTAAGACATACAAAGCAAGATGATGCTATTTTACATCAGGCAAATATAGTGCACACAGGTGCCCTCAAGTTAAGAGTAAATCTAAAGATCATGTGTACGTTTAATACGCCCATGTTCAATAACAGTGATGAAAAAATTACTTCTACACAAGTATCTTCGGTAGTAGAGAAAATAAATCCATGATACACTGTCACAATATGGTTCAGGCAGAATATTTTTCATATTTTCCATGCGTAAGCAGCTTTCTAAGAAAAATGTTCAGAGACTGTGTAGCTTGAAGAACATATTACATGAGAAGGATTGACCATTAAGTTTAACATGATGATTTATCTTATCAGCTTCCCTCTAAGTTCTAATACACCTCAAAAATTGTGCACACTATGTGAAACTGTGTATGCATTGAATAAATTAAATTATACCATCATATCCTTAGAGGAGAGATTTTCTATTATTCAGACAAGGAATGGTTGTTGCTCAACGATGACAGATTCACAAGTAGCTGATCTAAAATTCTTGATTTGGAACACAAGGCAGTCAAAACACTTAGCAAATGAAATAAATTATAAAGAGTTTCACAAGTATGGTATCCCAGATCCAAGAGAGTATGAAATTTTAGGGCGAGGCAAAACTTGCCAGCCATGGTGCTGAACACCTGAAATCCTAGTGTATAAAATGTAGAGGGATGAGGAGCCAGAGGTGAAGGTCATCTTTGACTAAAAAGAGAGCTCAAGGCCAGCCTCGGCTATAGGAAACCCTCTTCAAGACAAAGAGAAAAAGAAAGGAAGAAAGAAAGAAGTAAGGACCAAGGGCTCTCTCTTCGTGAAGCTTCTGTGGGAAAGTGCCTTAGTAATAGGACATCATTTCAACCGAAAATAAAGATAACTTTGCAAGTACGTAGCTAAAATATTTCACTTTAACTCAAGTTCCATAATTTGAATGAACTTATCTGTCAAAAGCTCATTTTCCCCTTAGAGATAAACAGATCTACAAAAAGGTGACATGTTGTCAGTAATTTGGACACATGCTATGGATCACAACTTAATTAGCTTAAGATTTCTTATGAAATCCACAGTTCTTTCTCTCTCTCTCTCTCTCTCTCTCTCTCTCTCTCTCTCTCTCTCTCTCTCTCTCTCATAGCGAGAATGGCTACATTGTTTCCCTCAGCTTTTCCTCTTTTCAACATAGAAACTGAGTTAGCCATGTTTCTCTTTCCCAAATAATAGTAAATTATACATCCCAAGTATTCTCTTTATATTATCTCTTTCAACCAAATACAAGTTAAAACTCAGCATCTGGAAAAAGAGTGTGCATGTCAAAGAATTTCAGAAAAGGTATGTACTTACTAATGCAGACAAATCAATTTCCAAGACAATGATTCATAATCAGGAAATGAAATAAAACAAATTGCTTTTTTCAGCAGATATTGACATCGGGAAACAATTCATGCTTAGAACTAAAATATTAGTCACAGCACTGTGACCTAACACCTTAAGTGATAAAATACACAGGTCACAATTGACAATACATACTCATGGCTGATCATGGCTTCTAGTTATTGATCAAAGGGGAGAAAAGTACTTTGCAGGAAAAACACTGCTCTGAATTACAAACATCCATTCTCCTGAGACTCAGCAACTCTCTGGGTTTCTCCCCCTGGAACTGGAAGCAAGAAGTGAGTGCAGCCAGTGTTTAATATCAAGTGAATGTGGTGTTTAATCAATAGTCCTCTGCTTTGTTCCCTGATGTAGAAAGCAGGGTCTATTCATTCAGCAAAGGTTAATGCCAAGGGTCAAGTGATTTCACACTCTCTGTAGGATCCACAACATTTCAGTAGTTCAGATGCCTCAGACAATGATGACTCAGTTGGACTGATTTATTGCCACTCTGAGGCCCTGCTTAATACTAAAGTGCTCTCTTATGATAATACCTCAGAAAATAGCACTGATAAAAGAGGAGGCAATAATTACCTACATTTTGAGGTAATGTCTTCATTTCTAGCATCCTGCGAAGATATAAGATCCATTTAAAGTGATCTGCTTCTTGTATTAGCACACCATTTGAGCAAGATCTTATCAGCATCTTACCTTTTATGAAATATACCACAGGTAAACTTAATAACTCTATGACACAGATATAAAAGTAATACACATTTAATACAAATTTTTATCATTCTTTTAAAATGTTTATCGTAATATTTTAATATCAGATAAGAAAAAAGAAAGCTGTAAAAAGGCAAAATATATTATATTACTCTTTATTACCAGAGACATAGTTTGTAATTTGATTTATTTTGCTCTGACCATATCCAAACATATAAGAGGTCAAAACACTCATGCCTACATATTCTTTTTAACTATGCCTCACTTAAATCAGCATTGGCTGAGGTTGTTTTTAACACAACATATGTGACTGTGTCAGGGGTTCAATCTTTAACATGCTAGAATTCATGATTATTAGTGAGCAATTTCACATTCTAGACGTGTTTTATATAATGAAGGAAGGTCTAATGTCACCAAGAAAACAATGTAAAAATTAACTGGGGCTTATCTTGGAGAAGTGATTTAGAATCCAGCTTCACTCATACATTTGTGGGTAATGGATCTACTAATTAAAGAGCAACATCAACTAAATGTGTAAATTAGTATTAAAATATTCTATCATTTAAAATGGAAGTATATTTGAAACATTTTTTACATCTCATTCTAGATTTTTGGTATGTAAAACATTCTAATATGAATTCCTTGCCTCCCATTCTCCTTTTGGAAATCTGAATCTACTGTTTTGAAACCAATGATTTGTCCAGAAGTCTTTCTTTACTGTGAATAAATATTTTAAATGATTTTAAAACATACCAAAGGCTTTATACGAATTTAAAAGAAACTATGTATTTGTTTAATTCAAGACAAATTTGTATGTTTTAGTCTTAAATGCACAGTTTATTTCAAATATGAACAAAATGAGTAACAATAACTTTGATGCAAACAATTCCAGTGTGCAGCAATAGTATATTTCTCATGCATGTAAAAGAATCTCCCTTCTAACCTAACTCACCTTCAAAGGATGATGACTTCTGCAGTTCTTCTTCCCAATGGGAATCAAATCATGAGCCACAGTTGATTTGTAGCAGGAAGAATGAGGAGGGTAATTACCAGCAAAGTTTTTGATATTATGACTAGAAGAGCAATTAAACATATCAAGCATATTGGCTCATTTACAACTAAAATAGCATTGGTGATCTTAGCATTCTAAAGATAAAATACTGACAATAGATAAGACAGGATGCTTCTAGAATTGTCCAGAAAGTGTTATTCAGGATGACTTTCACACACCCTGCCCTCCAGGCAATATATATGGAAATGTAGTTCAATTAATTCACATACGGAGAAAACAAGAAAGCTAAAGTAAAAGCAGGTGCATGCTTAGTTTTATGCTCCAAAATCTATTAAATAAGCTACAACTCTTGATCGTTTTTAATCACTAAAATAATACAGGTAAACTCTGAGTTTGGGAATTTTTTAATATGCACTCAATAACCAGAATAAAATGCATGACATTACCTGTCATCACAATACAGTATAAAAATTCAAACACTTGTTTAATGTCTTAGTACAACCAAGGAATATGCTTTCATAATCACATTTTTTAAATTTCAATAGTAATTATTATTTTTCAAAACCTGCAAAGCATGTATGAAGTTGTACGTGGGCAATGTTTTTTTTTTCTTTATTCATTCTTCCCTTTTTGTATGTATGTGGGGAGAAGATACGTATGAATTTCTGTTAATACAGATCTTATCTTAGAAATGTGACTATTATTCAGAATTTTTTAAATTAATCTCTCCTCTTAGCATTGCATGCTTATCTGTTGTAATTCAAAACCCTTTACTGCTGATGTTAGCCTATGTGAGGATTATCTTGAGCACTGTACTCTCAATAGAAACATCATGTAGGTCAAGGCAGCAAACTTAATGGACTAATCTTTTGGGGGGAATTATTGTGATTGTGTCTATAAATAACTCCCTTTAATATGTGATTCAAAAATACCTAAGTAAGAAAATGAAAAAAAGAATCATTTGTCATCCATATTTTTCATGAAAACTTTGTTCAAGCACTCAACAAAATAGATGGGTGCTCTGATGACATGAATCTTCTATGACGACTATTTGCAGTGGCAGGATGACAATAAAATATTGTTACTCAATGCAAAACAACACAGGTTCATGTTAACAAATTTAAAGACTATAAACAATCAAAAAGAAATTAAAAGATGTTCAATTTTATTATCTATTGATTTATGCATTCAATATTTTGTAAAACTCTATACAGAGTTACATATATAATGCATATCTGTGTGTATAATGCATATATAGTTTATATGTATATACACCTATATCAACATATATCCCCAACAAGGCCCGAGTGACATAGTCTATTTTGTAAATAACTTTTGCACTTAGCAAATGCTGTGACTATTTGTGTTCCCATTCGTATTTCTGCGCATATTTCTGATTATAACAAGTTTATTGATATACATGAGGCTGTGCTAAATATTTTGGCAAGGTTTATTTAGGAAATAAAAATCAAAGGTTATAAAATTAGACATACTTTAAAGATAAATTCGAGATATAGAAATCCTTTTGTTAGTCACATAATTTCCTAATCATTGTAATAAACTCCATATGTAGGCTACGTTTTTTCTTCTCTTTTTTTACTGAGTACTAAATTCAAGAACTAAGTTCCCACTGACGCTTTGTTCCAGAAGTTATATTAGTGGGCAATACTGCTTACTGCCTTCCCATTTCACAGAAAAGGATTTATGAGTCTCATCACTGTTAGCTTTGGATATAGGACAACAAATACATAACTTTCTAAAGTGGTGCAAGCCCTTATTCCATACTCATCTATGAGGTACAATAAAACTCTGTAAGTAAAATCTATTGTTTAGTTGTACAGTGTTTAAAGGTCAGTCTTATTTGGATGTAGTAATCTAATCCTGAATAGAGAATTAGACATAAATTTCAAAATAAAACAAAACCCAACTGAGGATGTTTGGGTCAATTATTTCCTTTCCACACATCTTTTTTCCCACATATTTGTTTTCCCTGTTTGTCAACTCTTTTTAATTCAAAATTCACTTTAAATTTCTTTATTATGTTTTATTTAGTGTCATTTATACCAAAGATATTCATATAAAATAGTTAGAACTTGACTGTGCTAACTCCACAGCTTCTCCATCACAGATTTTTAAATGCATCTAAAGTGCTTTTTGTTTGTTTGTTTGTTTTCATTTGCAGATCTCAATATGTAGTCCTGGCTGGTCTTGTGTTCTCCATGTAGACCATATTGGCCTGGAGTTCTCTATGGAGAGCAAGCTGGCCTCAGAGAAACAGAAATATACCTGCCCTTGCCTCCTAAAAGCTGAGATCAAAGCATGCACCACTACATCACTTGGCATCATATAAAATGTCTTAGAATATGCATTTAAGTGATTTTTTTTATTCCTGTAAAGAGAAATATAGTGTTATCATATGGTCTAGTAATTCCATCCCTGAGTATATGTGCAAAGGAGACAAAGTGTTTCTTTGTAAAAGATGCTTGCAATCCATGTTCCTTAAAGCTGCTCACAATAGCCAAAATATGGAACTAACCAACCCATGTACTCGTGATTGGTTGAATAGAGAAAATATCATATAATTATGTGGTAGATTAATACTCAGTCATAAAATGAATGAAGTACTCTAATTCAGAGCAAAATAATAGAACTGGAGAACATTTTGTTTATTGACACAAACAAGACACCCACAAATAAATGCCCAGTGTTCTCACTCATTTAAGGAAACCAATCAGTCAGTCTTGTATGTAAGCTGACTTATAAGAACAGAATGGTAAATACTGGAGATTGGAATGGACATGTTCAGGGGACAGAAAGAAATTAAGAAAGATTTTAGGGACTAAAAGGATACTAGTGTCCCATTGAAAAGGGTGAACAGATAAAATCAGTGCCTGATGGTGAGCATGCTTGCATGGAAACATTGCAGTGAACTCCATTAATGCACACTATTGCGTGTGGCAGGGAAAATGTAAATAAATGTAAATAAATCACTAAGTAGTCTCTTTCAGCTTTGCTTACTTCTCAGGTATTGCAACCAAGAGGGAAACTTACAAACTCTGTGTGTGTGTGTGTGTGTGTGTGTGTGTGTGTGTGTGTGTGTGTGTGTGTTGTGTGTGTGTGTGGTGTGGTGTGTATGGTGTGTGTGTGTGTGTGTGTGTGTGTGTGTGTGTGTGTATGGTATGTGTGTGTGTGTGTGTGTGTGTGTGTGTGTGTGGTGTGGTGTGTATGGTGTGTGTGTGTGGTGTGTGTGTGTATGTGGTATGTGTGTGTGGTATGTGTGTGTGGTGTGTGTGTGTGTGTGTGTGTGTGGTGTGTGTGTGGTGGTGTGTGTGTGGTGTGTGTGTGTGTGTGTGTGTGTGTGTGTGGTGTGTGTGTGTGTGTGTGTGGTGTGTGTGTGTGTGTGTGGTGTGTGTGTGTGTGTGTGTGTGTGTGCACTTTTTGGTATTTTTTGTCTTAATTATTTTGGTGGGTCTTTGGTTTGTTTATTTGCATGTTTTGATTCTCATATTGTTGGTGGCTTGGGGGTGGGTATGTTGAGTTTTTTTGTTTTGTTTTAGAGAGAGGGAGAAAGAACACAGTCAGGTGAGTAGGGAGATGGGAGGTTTGAAGAGGAGCTGGGAACCAAGAGGAAAGAATATTATCAAAATATATTGTACGAAACAAAATTGCTTTAAGTTAAAAAAGAAAATGCACTAACCTTTCCTATGTAAACTTGGGGAACTTTTCTTCATAGTTTATAAGAAAAATGTTAAAAATATTTTTATAACTTTGTAACTATATATTCTGATGTTTTGAGAAACTTCAAGGCATGTTTTCATATATATCATTGCTTTCTCTGACATTTTGTAATTTATATAGGGACTAACTTTGCTAATTTAAATGTGATTGGCACTAGCAAATGCAATGATTTCTCCATGTGGTAAAACACTCTCAGTCAATATTCAATAAGTTATCCTCTTCTTACAGCAGTTTTCACACTTGGGTTCCTGGTTTTTCTGTCTTTATAAACTAAGAAAGGGAAGGTACTTAATGCTGTCCCCTATGCACATGAACTGAGAAAGACTTATTCCACAGAGCACATTAATTAATCACCTCGTACCTAAAAACAACCAGTTCACAAAACTGCAAAATACCCTCAAGCATTTTGAGAAAAAAACAAAACAAAACAAAATTCTCTGAATGTGTCCTATGCCATTGCTAAGACAAGGTGCCCTTCTAGACACCTTGGCAAGGTAGCCAAACTCTGATTCTGTATATTTCAGAAGCTCATTCCAACTCTAACTCTGTGATAATATTCAGAATACTCAATGATAGATCCTTCTCTCTCCCAGGCAATTCAGTCAATGATTATAGTTTTTAATGAAGAGAAAAGGTTGCAAATGCAATACAATATTTAATTATGGGAGAGACACTGGTTGAACTTTAAAATATAAAGATTAATATAAAAACTTATTTCTGAAACCATGCTAAAGCATCGGCTTAAATCTATATACAGGTTTTAAGTGAATTCAGATTCAGTGATGAAGCCTTGAAAGATTCTATAGAACATGACCTAAAATCTCAGCAGATACTGAAAACTGAGGCATGCTTAAATTCTGAATGTATGTACCTCGACATCTCAATTTAACATCCAGACATACATTAAACCACATTAATAGCCAGCCACTTAATGGATCAATTCCCACTGTTTGTATAATGTGAAAATAAAAAAGCCTTATTAAATGACAAGCTTTCCCTGGTTTGTGCTAATTAATTATACACTGTATCTGACTGCTAATTTAGTGGGGAAATGCAACCCGAAACCTCGGCTCCAGCTTGAACTTTGCCTCTCCATCACCCAGCTTAGTACAGAGTGCTGCCGCAGCCCGCCTCAGCACGACACCAGGATTAAATTAGAGCACAGGCCATCAATTTAATAAGTGCTGTAGCAGGTAATTTGAATAAGGACCTATTAGTATTCTATGGGTGCACAACTAAAAGCAGCTGACCTTTCAGACCAAAGAAGATCCTTGAACACATCCAGCTGAATTTGAGAACACAGTAATAATCTGAGGGCGTAAAGACTGCCAAGAGAGACGTTTACGATCCTGGAGCCATTACTATACATCAGGTCCCGCCAGCATTGCACGAACAGTTTATACACCTCTGCCTCTCATTTTGCTCTTGCTCCTTCCCATGGAAAAGAGAAACGGAAACAAAGCTTTGGAAATTTTGTATTTTTGATGGCATGTTTTGAAACTCTCACTATTATTTAGATTTGCAATACGAAGAATGCAAAACTATAAATGATGTATGCACTGTCAATTATATCTGAAGATCCTCAAAGGAACTATCGATTTCCCAACTGGCATGGCACGCTTAACAAATAAATTTGTATGTGTCCGACCAAAAACAAAACAAAATGTTGTGAAACGATGAGGAAGCATAGCATATTGTGGGGTTGACAGCACGGACCAAGGAGCAAAGTCAGAACCGGGTTTGGATTCCAGCTCAGCCACGCGCTCACCCTTGAACCCGCAGGAATCAAATTCACTAAATTCAGCCCAACAGACATTTATCGAGTTCCATCATGTACGGTGCTATAAGCCCTAAGGTTATAAAGATGAAAAAGATTTGATCCCTGTTTTCTGGGAGATCAAAATCTAGCAATGGTGACAGAAACATACACTATTAATCACAATACAGAGTGAGAAGTGCTTTCAAGCACAGAGAATAGTGATCGATTCTGCCTGGAGGTTTCCAGGAAAGGTTCTCAGACATGGCAATAGCTGTGCTGGATGCTGTGAACAGTTCGCCAGCAGAGAAGATGGAATGCCATCTGATGGGAAGCATTAATCTAATGGGAAAACCATTGTACTGAGGGATGAAGATGCACTGGCCTAGGTAATAAATACATCAGATAGATTGGGGAGTTGAAGTGTCTATGAAAGTATAATTATGTGGTTCTCTGTGTTTGGAAATATTTACTACGTTAACAGTAATGTAATATATTAGTGGATCTAAAAATGATATCTTGATTTATAAAACTAGGATCTTCAGTTAGACAGTACTGACAAAGGTATTTTTTTCCTCAGGATCCACAACTATAAAATACAGCTTACCCAGGGTTCTACCAAGTGGAGGAAAGAGCAACCAAGCCTGGAGTGAGCTGTCACTACATGGTGGTTATAGTGCTCCCTTGACCAGCCATCCCGTTAGGCTACTCCCTTTCTACTTTGGTAACATATTAGAGAAATGAGTGTTAGTCAATTTAACTTCTTCAGTTTGTGAATGTTGACACCTGAACTATTCTTACCTGGAAAATACTGGCTGAGCACTTCGGAGCCAGCACTGGTACAGACAGTCTGCTCTGGTGTGCCTCACAGACTCCACACAGTGGCATCTATCCTCATTAGCTGTGACTCGCGGCACGCAGGTTATTGGATATTCTGTATATCTCCTATACGAATGGTCCCAGAAGGAAACAGACCACAAACTCGGGAACTGATTACACGTGAGACCGGTGAGAGAAAGAGAAAGCATGGGTCCATGGCAGGGCTTGGGTCTGGTTACTGACACCACAACCATTCAACCACTACAGAAGGAAGGAGAAGAGCCACAGTAAAGAAAGAGAGGCCCTTTGGCAACCTAGAAGGACCAACCCTGGTGAATAAATGCCCTGACCTCACTGATACTGACCAACCCCAGTCAAAAATGGAAGGGAACTCACTGATATGTGATAGCAGGCCAGCTGTGTCTACAGGGCAACATGACAGAAAATGACCTCAGAGAACAAAAGAAAACTACCTAGCATATTACTATAGTGCATCCAGGCTGAGATACTCCACCGTGTGGAAATCACAGTGAAGGGTTTCCTCCAAGACAAAAACCTGACTCCAGGGAAACTGCTGTGCAATTGTAGGGACCTGAGTTTGGATCCCCAGCATCCACATAAACCCAGGTATAGTGTGTGCATGCATGTGTGTGTGTGTGTGTGTGTGTGTGTGTGTGTGTGTGTGTGTGTATGTAAAACCCCAGCTCTAAGAAGACAGAAACAGGTGGGTTCCCTAGAGTTCCTTGGCCAGGAAGGCCAGTCTATTCAAATCCATGTTGTAGAGGTTCAGAGAGACGCTGTTTTGAAAACTAAGGTGGGAAGCAAGGGAAGACAACAAGCAGTGTTAGCCCTGGCCTCTGTGTGTGCATGCAATAACGAATCCACAAACATGTGTGCACGCTCTTATTTCAAGACGACAGAGAGGCAGAAGATGCAATGACATCAAAACAAACCCTCAAAAATATATATATACAAACTATACATATATATACAAACTACAGTATCTAAAACAAAAATACATATCAAATAAGACTAGTTTACAGATTATACACTACAAAAGAAAAAAAGCAATGATTCTGAGATCATTGCAACAAAAGCCATGACATACAAAGCCAACAGCATGGGGTAGGGGGGCATAAAAATGAAAAGAAATCAATATCATATGGCCTTTCAATGTATAATGGCAGGATCACATGTAAGAGCAAGAGGGAGAAATATAGTGAAGGAAAGAATAGCCACTTATTTACAAATGCAATGAAAACTTCAACACTTTAGCATAATTGAACTGCTAGAACAGTGTGATAAAAGGAGATTCAAGCACTTGGGAGGATATTATGTGTAAAATAACAGAGGTATGAATGGAAATACACTTCTCAGATACCATTTAGGGTGGTATCTTTCCCAAAAGAAAATCAAGACCAAGATTCTATACTGGGGGAGACACTAATATCCAAAATTAAGGTACAAATGAAGAGGTTTTTAGACAATTAAAACTGGAGGGATTTGATTCTGAAAGCAAGTCCTCCAAGCAGAAGAAGAAGAAAAAAAAAAACACGAAAACAGATGAAACTCCAGATACACAATGAGAAATATATGGACACATTCAAAAGATATTTTCTTGATTATTTGTTGTTTCAAAAAGTCCACAATTCTCTCTGTATGTGTCTCTGACTCTCTCTTTGTCTCCTCTCTGTCTCTCTCTGTCTCTGTCTCTCTGTCTCTGTCTCTCTGTCTCTGTCTCTCTCTCTCTCTCTCTCTCTCTCTCTCTCTCTCTGCTGAGGATCAGAGGATCAAACAGTCTCACACATGCTAGGTAAGTGTCCCCCTACTGAGGTCCACCCGTGACCCTAAAATAGTTTGCTCTTCAGAAGCAACGACAAGAAGAAAACAACATATTGTTAGGTGATGTGGCTTATGGGTTGTCTAATGTCTCCCAGGAGTCCATATTAAAAGACTGAACCTTTGAACCTTGGTCTATGTCAGTGTAAGAGGTGAGCTCTATCAGGTAGTCTTCACGTTGGGGCTGTGGAGCCTCATCCTGGTCCCTTCCTCTCTTGCTGTTGCTTTCCAGCAATGAGGTGGGTTGACTGCTTTCACTTCACCTATTTTCCATGGTTTGATGTCCCACCATGGGACTCGTGGTACTGTCCAGGCTGCTTGCAGACTTGAACTTGTGACTAAAGTATGTGTTCTCTCTTTATAAGTTGATTACCTCAGGGATTTGTTATAACAGCAGAAAGCTAACTCTAGAGAATTATAAATTATGTTAAAACAAAGTGTGTGACAAAAATTGTCCAAAAGATCTGAAAACTTCCATAAAGTTATTTCACTAGACACAAAGGAGTATAATATTATTTGAAAATATGCCCTGGTATTAAAGATTTGTATTATAAAGCCTAGAACAACCACTAAGATGGAAAAAAGATATATATTACATAATCAAATAACAGACATAAAATAATAAATATTTCATTAATCTAAAAAAAGAAAACATAAAACAATTAAAAATAAAATAAACAATAACCAAATGGCCCTGAGCCTGTCACCATAGTTAAGTTAAAGTGAATCAGAGACTTAAGTGTAAAACACACAACTATGAACTACTGAAGTCAGCTAGCAAAAACCACCTAAACCATGTGTGCTAAGGTGATGACCCCCTAGACATAACACTAAAAGCATGACTACAAGAGAAACTGGGTGCCCTTCACTGAAAATAAAATTTTCTGATGTACAATAGATACTTTTGAGAGAAAAGACAAATAAGGCACAGACTCAGAGAAAATATTTGCTAAAGACACATCTGATTAAAAAAACATGTAAAATATTCAAATGACTCTTAAAAATCAACAGAAAATGAGTATTCGAACTTAAAAAATATACTGTAGAAGCAGACACTTTACCAAAGAAGAGCCAAATAACTGAAAGACTGAGATACACAAGAGTTTCTGTCTCAGTAGCTGAGAGTGTAATGGAGGGTACCAAAGGGAAAGGAGCAATGGGCAGTCGTCAGTGGTGCCATATCACAGGCAGGACTAAGTTCTGCAGCTGGTGACTGCATGTGACCGTAATGCATTTTCAACTCCAGTGATAAATGTTCAAGTGTGGGCAAGGGAACCACGGGATTCACATGAGCTGGAGCCTTTATCTTTGGTTTTGTTGGTTTAGGCTAGTTTTGATTTTTGGAACAAGGTCTCACTGTTTAGCCAAGACAGGTCTCAAACTCATGGCCCTCCCACCTGACCTCCTGATGGCTGTAATTACAGGTTGTACATCACTATGATTGCCTTCCTAGCAAGGTCTGGAGGCCTTTATACTATTTTTATAAAGTGTAGTTTAGCTTCTCAAAGATGCAACTAATTCTATACTTCAGTTTCTTAGACATGTTTACGTCTTATTCAATGACAATCTGATTGAAACTAATAAAGCTAAAAGTCATGATGGCCATGGGAATGAAAGTTGCCAGAGCTTCCAAATTCTTGTTTTTAACCAATTAACTATAACAATTATTACCCAGTCCAACACTCTTAAATATTCTTGGAATTACTCGATCTATTCATTGGTAGCACATTTATGAAAGATGCTCCAGTCATTTAGAGAGTAGCCCAGTGATCCTAACTGCTGTGTAGTATTAAAAAGACTCTCATAATGAAGAACCACCCAACCCTATGTGCCTGAACTATTTAAAGAGTTAAGGATATGATGCTTTTATTCAGAAAAATGCCAGCCCCCTCCTCCATCAAATCAAAGCCTAGGAATGATAAGATTTAATCTCTTTCTAGGTATTAGTGGTGTTTTAAGCTTAAGAATAAAGCAAAAGTATTAACTCAGTCTGAATGGTTGAAGACCTACCACATAGAGGACAGTAAATGCTGTCACCAATAGTAGTGGTTCTAGCAATATGTATAGAAAGCAAAGTGGTAAGCTTAGAGTGTGTGTGAAAATCATCTAAAGAAAATTATATCCAACATTTGGTTAGAGATTCTGAATTTCAAGCATCATATACACATAGTTTCCATTTGATAAAAATATATAGCTCTTCTTTCTTAATCCAAGTCAATCAGTAGTAGAATCTGAGTATTTTTCCATAGTCTTCAAATGAGTATGCTGCCTATATTTATTATTTCTGTCTTTTAAAAAATGGTCAGAATCCATTAGAGTGGGTAGGGGTGTGACGAAGTTGGTCAAACACCCACTGTGGAAGCTTAAGGACCTGCATGGGACCCCTAGAACCAACATACAATCTGGACACAGTGGAACATGTTGGTAACCCCAGCATTGAAGGAAGGTGGAATGGGGCAAGAAGACACCTGAGGCTCATTGGCCAGCCAGTCTAATCAAATTAATAAGATCTGGGCTCACTTGAGACCCTGTCTCAAACACTAAGGTTGAGAGTTATCAAAGAAGATATTTTATCTCAGCCTCATACATACACACATTTGCAGGCACCTATGTGAGCACATAAATACATCACACATACAATTAGACCAATTTTAGAAAAGCAATTGCCTCCACTATTCACTCTCCCTAATCTGTCCAAATTGAGAAAGAAGCTATAATGGTTCACACACAGGAGAGTCCTGGATCACAGTAAAATAAAATTTTGTTTTTTCGAGACAGGGTTTCTCTGTGTAGCTTTGCGCCTTTCCTGGAACTCAATTTGGAGACCAGGCTGGCCTCAAACTCACAGAGATCCGCCTGCCTCTGCCTCCCAAGTGCTGGGATTAAAGGCGTGCACCGCACCGCCCGACTTTTTTGTTGGTTTTTGAATCAGGATCTTCCTGTGTAGCCCAGGCTAGCACTGCACTTCAGATGCTCCCGCCTCAATCACCCAGGGCTGGGAACCTAAGTGTGCATCACCCTTCTCTATCTAATGGTGTTTGTTTTTGTTTTAGGGTGTGTTGTTTATCTGTCTGTTTGTTCATTTTATCATTCTGAGGATCAGACACAGGGCCTAACAAATGCTAGGCCAATTCTCTACCTCTGCACTGCATCCTCAGCCCTTCCAAAAGCCTTTAGAGCAGGGTTTCTCAACCTTCCTGATGCTGTGACACTTTAATACAATTCCTCATGTTGTGGTGACCCCCAACCATATAATTATTTTTTTGCTACTTCGTAACTGTAATTTTGTTACTGCTATGAATTATAATGTAAATGTCTGTTTTCCAATGGTGTTAGGAGTCCCCTGTGAAATGGGTTATTCATCCCTCTAAAGGTCACAACCCATGGGTGAGAACCTCTGCTTTGGATGTTAGTACTCCATCAGTTTTCACCAATGTGTCACTATTAATGGGAGACCTTAATAATGGAGTAGTTATACATGTGTGAGGCCATAGTCCTGGGGGAAGTCTCCGTCTCTCTTACACCTGTTATGAACCCTATATGACTCTAAAAGATAAAATATGTTTAAGTTGTCAAATCTATTACACTAAGAATAAATTTCAGTAAAGTTGTTATAGTTAAATGAAATTTCATCCTTAATCATGCTAAGTAAAATATTTCTTTAGATTTATAGACACCAGTTAATTTTAGAGTGTGATCTGTTGATGCTTTGTGCTCTGAAAAGAAACACATGCTCACTGCACAAAGCAGACAACGGATGTGCCATTCCAAGCTGAGCCCATTGCTAGAAATCAATGAGAATCTCCTCTGCTCAATTACTAAATTCCTCCTATACTTTCTATGAACATAGTTTCAAGCACCAAACATCTCCCTGAATTACACCATCAAGTACTTTATTATTAAAATATTAAATACGTGAAGAAAAAGAAAACAACAATATAATCTTATTCTTAATTGTTCTTTTGTTTTTGTTTTGTTTTGGCTTCTTCTTGTTGTTTGTTTTTTTGTTTTTTTTTTCTTGTTGTTGGTGGTTTTTTCCTGCAGGTTGAATCCAGACCCTTATGCATGGTAGGCAGGCAATCTACACTGAGCTGTACGCAAGTCATCTGTTTTATTTTTTAAAGACACATACAGCAGACTATTCTTATCATCTGTCATCAGTCCCAGGGCAGTGCCTGAAACACCTCTCTAGTATCATGTATGAGCAACAGTTCTCTTACATGAGTCCAGTGAATGGCAGATTTATACCAGTTAAGCAAAGCAAATTTATTACTCACAGATGGGCAGTAAAGGAAAATAAAGGTGTAGAATTTGTATAAGCATGTCCCTAAGGCCCAGAAAAGCTGCTCAGATCTGATGGAGCCTCCATCAACTCCACATCACGTGGCAGCTTAGCAATCCCAAAAGACAATGCACTTGGAGTTTCCGACCCAGGAAAAAGTAGATGTAATGGGCAGGAGCGTTCCAGAACATTGTATTCCAGAAGGAAGAGCAGCGAGCAGCCTGGTCACACTAGCTTCCCTTATCTTAGGGTGCTGCATTCCCAGCATGTGCTACAGTCATTCTTGAAAATTACAAGAGAAATTGGAGATATCTGGGTCACCAAGGCCACCTAGAAACTTGTCTTGTAGACACAGAATTCCAGGGGAAAAAAGCTATTATTGAAAATAAGTGGCCAGTTTAAAATGTGGTATTTCCTATTGCTCACTTTGTCAGCCTCTAAGGAATAAAGACTGACAGAAAGCACAGCATTCACAGAAAATCCACATATATATAAAAGTTGGGCATATAAAATATCTATTGTCAGCCGGGCGGTGGTGGCGCACGCCTTTAATCCCAGCACTCGGAGGCAGAGGCAGGCGGATCTCTGTGAGTTCGAGCCAGCTGGCTACCAAGTGAGTTCCAGGAAAGGCGCAAAGCTACACAGAGAAACCCTGTCTCGAAAAACCAAAAAATAAAATAAAATAAAATAAAATATCTATTGTCATGTATAGAATAAGGTAGATTAATATTGTTCAATATGGCCAATCTTAAAAATGGAATACAATGTATCCGGAATATTTTCACATTTTTTATTATAAAGCATTATTTAATTATCTTTTATTTTTTAGTAAAGTTTTCCTAATAATAGACAAGGTCTTTATGACACATGCGAAGTTCATATATAAGTAATTTCCTAGTATCATCTCTTTTTATTATATACTTTGTCCTTGATAAATAAATCATTCAATGATCCTACCATACTTTTAATAGGTAAAAAAGAGGAGTAATTATTATACATAAGTTTACTGCAAACAATGCTGCTATAAACATAGCTGAGCATGTGCCCTTGTGGTATGATTGAGCATTCCTTGGGAATATGCCCAAGAGTGGTATAGCTGGATCTTAGGGGAGATTGATTCCCAGTTTTCTAAGAAAGCGCCATATTGATTTCCAAAGTGGCTGTACAAGCTTGCATTCCTACCAACAGTGGAGGAGAGTTTCCCTTGCTCCACATCCTCTCCAGCATAAGCTGTCTTCAGTGTTTTTGATCTTAGCCATTCTGATGGGTGTAAGAAGGTATCTCAGAGTTGTTTTGATTTGCGTTTCCCTGATAATTAGGGATGTTGAGCAATTCCTTAAATGTCTTTCAGCCATCTGAGCTTCCTCTGTTGATAATTCTCTGTTTAGCTCTACAGTCCATTTCTTAATTGGACTGTTGGGCATTTTGATGTCTAATTTCTTGAGTTCTTTATATATTCTGGATATCAGCCCTCTGTCAGATGTGGGATTGATGAAGATCTTTTCCCATTCTGTAGGCTGTCGCTTTGTCTTGTTGACCGTGTCCTTTGCTCTATAAAAGCTTCTCAGTTTCAAGAGGTCCCTGATTGATTAATTGTTTCTCTTGGTGTCTGTGCTACTGGTGTTATATTTAGGAAGTGGTCTCCTATGCCAATGCGTTCAAGACTACTTCCTACTTTCTCTTCTATCAGGTTCAGATTTATGTTGAGGTCTTTGATCCACTTGGACTAAAGTTTTGTGCAATAAAATATGGTACATATACACAATGGAATACTACTCAGCAGAGAAAAACAATGACATCATGTGGTTTTCAGGCAAATGGATGGATCTAGAAAAAAATCATTCCTGAGTGAGGTAACCCAGACTCAGAAAGACAAACATGGTATGTACTCACTCATGGGTAGATACTAGATGTTAAACAAAGGATGACTAGACTGCTGCTCACAACTCCAGGGAGGCTACCTAGAAAACAGGACCCTAAGAAAGACACAGGGATTGCCCAATGACAGAGAAATGGATAAGATCTACATGAGCAAACTGGACGTGGGGGGGTGGTAATGAAGGTCAAGGGTCAAGGAAAGAGAGCTTAGGGGAGAGGGAGATACCAGCTGGATCAAGAACAGAGAGGGAGAACAAGGAAGAGAGACCATGATAAATGAAGACCCCCATGGGAATAGGAAGAAGCAAAGTGCTAGAGAGGTTCCCAGAAATCCACAAAGATATCCCCACAGAAGACTGCTGGCAATGGTCAAAAGAAAGCCCGAAATGACCTACTCTGGTGATTGGATGGCCAAACACCCTAACTGTCATGGTAGAACTCTCATCCAATGACTGATGGAAGTGAATGCAGAGATCCAGGGCCAGGCCCCAGGTGGAGCTCCAGGAGTCCAA
This sequence comes from Peromyscus leucopus, assembly GCF_004664715.2. Taxonomy (NCBI): domain Eukaryota; kingdom Metazoa; phylum Chordata; class Mammalia; order Rodentia; family Cricetidae; genus Peromyscus; species Peromyscus leucopus. The sequence goes on along the minus strand of NC_051072.1, from coordinate 67,024,531 downwards.
TCGGCGAGAAAGAGGAGGGATTGTATGAGCGAGAGATGTTCAGACCATGATTTGGAAAAGCACAGGGACAAATAGCCAAACAAGTGGAAACACATGAACTATGAACCAGTAGCTGAGGAGCCCCCAACTGGATCAGGCCCTCTGGATAAGTGAGACAGTTGATTTGCTTGAACTGTTTGGGAGGCTCCCAGGCAGTGGGACTGGGACCTGTCCTTAGTGTATGAGCTGGCTTTTTGGAGCCTGGGTCTATGCTGGAACACTTTGCTCAGCCTGGGTGGAGGAGAAGGGGACTGGACCTGCCTCCACTGAATCTACCAGGCTGGGCTGAATCCCCAGGGGAGTCCTTGCCATGGAGGAGATGGGAATGGGAGGTGTATTTGGGGGCAGGGGGACAGGGGAATCTGTGACTGATATGTAAAATTAAATTAAATTATAAAATTTTAAAAATAAAAAAAACAGTTTACTGCAAAGTACATTTTATATAGCCTGTATATCTATGCATACTTTTCATCATTTGCTTTCCATAATTTGGGATTTGGAATTTCCTTCACCAGAATTTGATTCCCTTAGATATTTTTCTCTGAAAATTGAGCATTAGTCCTGGACCTCAGAAAACACAAATTTAGCCAAAGAAGATTGAGTGCCATCTAAAGGCACAGTAGATATGTCCAATATGGCAAATAAATAAACGTAATGTAATGAAAATGGAAAGGAGTAAGTAATATGCCCACAACTACAATTCAAAGATATTTGTTGGACCCTATGCAAAAATCCTGACCATACATTTTTCCTGCAGGATATTTTTATAGAAGGCTAAAAAGTAATGTTAAAGGTTTACTCTCTCAAGAACTTATGTTCATTCTCCACAACTATTTGTAAATAACAATGGCCATCATCCTGTATGAAACTGCTATGATTGTCATGGAGGAAGCTCCCAAAATAAAAGAGAACCAATTATGCAGCAATTAAAGAAACTGATGCTCAGAGACTAAGTTAGTCTCACAGGATGATTCTGACAAACATTATTTAGCCTTACTACAAAAATGAGACACATTGCTGTGCATTTCTCTTAATTTTACTAAAAATTATGAAGACTCATGAATAGTCAGTTCAAGACTCAATATTATGTTTCCTATTTTTATAGGAAGACATCAGTATTTTATAGCTGGATTTGACACATGGCTTTTGGAAGGAAGGAGAGGAGGAGGGGAGAAAAGGAAGTAGAGGAGAAGCCATGTCTCTGCAGCCATTACCACAGCTCGTCCCCAGAAGACTTCAGCAATCCTGTCCCATTCCCACAGTTCATTCCCAGAAGAATTCAGAAGGAAATAATGTCCACATTTTACACCTGAATAAACTAGTTAGGAATTAATATCATTCCCAAGGTACAAATATTACAAAACTGGCATTTAAGTCCAAATCTTTGCTGAATCCAATGTCCATGTTATCATCTCTGTGATACTCCAGCTTACCACCAACTTTTTACCTTAGGACAGTTTCAATGCATGCTTAAAACCCAAGTCTGTTGGGTGGAAATGATTCAACTCTTTCCGATAAATCCCACATTAGGCAGTCAGTTGACTACCGGATGTGTGCCAAACCATTTAACACATATCTTTTCCTTCTCTGACCACAGCAAGTGATGGGGAGATTGCTCACCTTTTAGTTACTATCCATTAGCAAGCAACACTCTGGAAGGCTAGACCTCAAAATCCACACTGTACCCAATGTGTTGAAGATAATGCACAGGCAAGCTGCAGAGTCCTCACCCTTCCCTTGATTCTCCCTCTGGGTTTGCCACCCACGATTATCTATTATTTATACAGAATAGTAAATGTGTAATACTATTGATGAGTAGAGCTTCTGCCAGAAAGGTCACAGACACAGTTCTCTTCCTGTGCCTTAAACAAGTCTTTGATTCATTAGCTTTTTAAAAACTTGATCAATAGTTTCTGAGTGCCTAATTGATGGGAAAACCCATAAACTCTTAATGACTTATTGGAATATTTTCATAAATATAATAAGCATGAATCTAAATTAAATACTAAAACAATACACTGTAACATCCTCAAAGAACATTGTCTGGGTTAGAAATAAGGTCTCTGTTGTAAGATGAGCTCAAGTATTGCAAATGACCCAATTATCAATGACAGAAGAAAAACAAAGTGTCTGTTTGAAAACCTGAGTTCAGTTGAGAAGAAACAATATACACCACTATAAAATAATACTTGGCTTTCAGTCCATACTCCAATGTAAAACCGTCTTCCCAGCAGGGATTGCAAACTGGGACCAGGATGGGGGCAACAGTTGTTACAGTCACTGGAGATCAGCAGAGGTGTGTTACATGCAACTAGTAGGGAAGAGGAGGTATTTGTAGGTTGAAATATCATAATGATCTTGAAATGTGTTTGATATCCTGGTACACAGAATCCCTGTCCCCAGTATCAACAGCACTCAGTTAAAAATCGAGCCAGGTGGTGGTGGCGCAACCTTTAATCCCAGCACTCAGGAGGCAGAGGCAGGCAGATCTCTGTGAGTTTAAGGCCAGCCTGATCTACAAAGCGAGTTCCAGGAAAGGCACAAAGCTACACAGAGAAACCCTGTCTCAAAAAATCAAAAAAATAAAAAAAAATCATCACATAGGCCCATTGTAATGAAAACTGAGAGATGGTAACCCAATCCATGATGCTTTATTTGCCTTCCATGCTACCAAAATAATATACAAACAATGCTAAATAGATGCCATAGGCTGTATATTTATCTGTGCATGGATACATAGGTGTATGTATATCTGTATACTCACATGAACTTATGTATATATATATATATATATATATATATATATATATGTAACAACAATAATTAAAGAAGAGATCATGAATTTGGGAGGAAGAGGGACACATGTGAGGAGCTGGAGGCAAGAGAAAAAGACAGAAGGGATGAAGATGCAGTGCTCATATATAAAAATCTCCAAAAAAAAAAAAACTGCTACACTGTTTTAAAAAGAAATATACATATATGCATATATAATAAATTTAAATGGAGTATTATATTTAAATGGTCATCACCTGACACTTGATGACACTGAAATTTGATGATACCATGTTTGTGATTCAGTGGAGCAACATGTAAGTTTTAAATGCATTTAAGGTTGAAAACAAAGCCAACAAGGTGGTTCAGCATATAAAGACACTTGTTGCCAAACATGATGACCTGAGTTCTATTCCAAGATGCACAAGCTAGAAGGAAAAGCCAACTCCCAAAAGTTGTTCTCTGAATGCCACACAAGTACCTTGGCATGTGAGTACACACACTCACGCATAAATGAATAAATATTTTTTAAAAAATTAAAATTTAAAAATTTCAGACACTACTAGACAGACCACACCTCAGAGTAAAAAACTGGTAAATGACTTTCCAATCAAATGGACTTAAGAAGCAAGCTGGTATACCTATCCTAATATCTAATAAAATAGACTTCAAACTAAAATCAATCAAAAGAGATCAGGAAGGATGTTACATACTTATCACAGGGAAAATCCACCATGATGAAGTCTCAATTCTGAACATTTATTCCTCAAATACAAGGGCACCCACAAATGTAAACGAAACATTACTAAAGCTTAAAGCACACATCAAAGCCCACATACTAGCAGTGGGAGATTTCAACACCCCACTCTCACCACTGGATAGAACTGCCAGACTGAAACTTAACAGAGAAATAAGGGACCTAACAGAATTTATGACTCAAATGGACTTAATAGATATCTACAGAACATTCCACCCTAACACAAAAGGATATACCTTCTTCTCAGCACCCCATGCGACCTTCCTTCTCTAAAGCTGACTACATGCTCAATCACAAAGCAAATCTCAACAGATACAAAAAAAAAAAAAAAATGGAATAACATCCTGTATTTTATCAGACCACCATGGCTTAAAGTTAGATTTCAACAACAACAAAAATTACAAAAAGCCTACAATCTCATGGAAACTGAGTAATGCCCACTTGAATCACCAGCGGGTCAAGGAAGAAATTAATGATTTCCTAGAATCCATTAAAAATGAAAGTACAACATACCCAAACTTATGGGACACTATAAAATCAGTGCTAAGAGAAAAATTCATAGCATTAAATGCCTATATAAAGAACATGGAGAAATGTCACACTAGTAACTTAATAGAACACCTGAATGCTGTAGAACAAAAAGAAGCAAACTCACCCAGGAGGAATAGACACCAAGAAATAATGAAATTGAGGGCTGAAATCAATGGAATAGAAGCAAAGAGAACAATACAAAGAATCAATGAAACAAAGAGTTGGTTCTTTGAAAAAAATCAACAAGATAGACAAGCCCTTATCCAAATTAACCAAAAGACAAAGAGACAGCATGCAAATTAACAAAATAAGAAATGAAAAGGGAGACATAACAACAGACAACAAGGAAATCCAGAGAATTATCAGGTCATACTTCAAAAACCTGTAATCCACAAAATTGGAAAATCTGAAAGAAATGGACAATTTTCTGGGTAGGTACCACATACCAAAGTTAAATCAAGACCAAATAAACTATTTAAATAGACCAATAACCCCTAAGGAAATAAAAGCAATCATTAAAAGTCTCCCAACCAAAAAACAAAACTAAGGACCAGATGGTTTCAATGCAGAATTCTATCATACTTTCAAAGAAAAGCCAATTCCAATACTCTTCAAATTGTTCCACACAAAACAGAAGAACTACCAAACTCTTTTTATGAGCTACAGTTACCCTAATACCCAAACTACACAAAGATGCATCCCTTAAGGAATGCCCTCTGACACTGTTACAGGACGCTCCCATGCTGGCAGGAAGTAAATACAAATGCGAGGAAAAACGAGTGTATTAGCTACTTTTCTCTTTGCGATGATGAGATACAAACAAAAGAAACTTCAGGAAAGAACAATTTACTTCAACTCACAGGTTGAAGGTGGAGTCCATTATAGCAGAAGAGTCCTGGTAAAAGGTGGGAGGAGAGCTCAGCTCAAGGATTGAGGGCGGAGCTCAGCTCCCCTCAGCTCAAAATGCAGAGCCAAATACAGGGGTGAAATCCTTAGAGAGATGGGGAAACAGGGAGAGCCACCGCCTTGCCTCACCAACTCTGCAGCTTCCAAATTCGAGCTACTTCTTGTCTACCCACGCCTTTATATGCCTTGCTTTTCTGTCCTCTCATTGGCTCTTAGCCTACCTACCTCCCTTCCTTGTCACTGTCTGTCTGTACAGACCTCCAGGTCTCTATGGTTGGTACTGGGATTAAAGATGTGTGCCACCACGATTGGCTCTGTTCCCTAGTATGGCCTTGAACACACAGAGACCCTGCCTGATAAGTGATTGGATTAAGGGCTTGTGCTGCCTGACTTTGTTTACTTAAAATGGCTAGGCTTTTCCCCCTGATCTTCACACAAGCTTTATTTATCAAAGCACAAATAAAATATCACCACAGTAGAAGCCTTGTCTTGTTCATTATTTTAGTGTTCATGATTTAGCATGCTGTAAACTGTCTTTATTATGTTTAGGTATGTTCCTTGTATTCCTGATCTCTCTAAGACCTTTATCAGAGGCCTTTTCAGCATTCCGATCTCTCTAAGGATTTCACCCTTGTATTTGACTCTGTATTTTTTATTTAATAAGACCATTTAGAAATTCATCTATACATATCTATTCAATATAGTATTCAAATTTCTAGCTAAAGCAATAAGTCAACAAAAGGACATAAAAGGGATAGAAATTGGAAAGGAAGAAGTCAAACTTTCACTATTTGTAGACAGTAATGATTGTATACATAAATGACCTCAAAAATTCTACCAGGGAACTCTTACAACTGATAAACTCCTTCAGTAATATGACAGGATACAAGATTAACTTAAAAAAAAATCAGTAGCCCTCCTATATACAAATGATAAAAGGGATGAGAAAGAAATCAGAGAACATCATCCTTTACAATAGCCACAAATATTATAAAATAACTTGGAGTAACTCTAACTAAGCAAGTGAAGGACTTGTATGATAAGAACTTCAAGTTACTGAAAAAAGAAATTGAAGAAGATATCAGAAAAGATCTCCCATGCTCATGGATAGGAAGGATTAATATAGTAAAAATGGCAATCTTACCAAAAGCAATCTACAGATTCAATGCAATCCCCATCAAAATTCAACACAATTCTTCACAGACTTGGAAAGAACAATACTCAACTTTATATGGGGAAAAAACAGGATAGCTAAAAGAATCCTGTACAATAGAGCAATCTCTGGAGGCATCAGCATCCCTGACTTCAAGCTCTACTATAGAGCTATAATAATAAAAACAGCTTGGTACTGGCATAGAAATGGACATGTGGGCCAATGGAATCGAACTGAAGACTCTGACATTAATCTGCACTCATATGAACACCTGATTTTTGACAAAGAAGCCAAGACTGTACAATGGAAAAAAAAGAAAGCATCTTCAACAAATGGTGCTGGCATAACTGGATGTCAACTTGTAGAAGATTGAAAATAGATCCATATCTGTCACCATGAACAAAACTCAAGTCCAAGTTGATCAAAGACTTCGACATAAATCCAGTTACACTGAACCTCATAGAAGAGAAAGTAGGAAGTAGCCTTGAGTGCATTGACACAGGAGACCACTTCCTAAATATAACACCAGTAGCACAGACACTGAGAGTAATAATTAATAAATGGACCCTCCTGAAACTGAGAAGCTTCTGTAAGGTGAAGGACACTGTCAATAAGACAAAAATGTAGCCTATAGAATGGGAAAAGATCTTCACCAACCCCACATCTGACAGAGGGCTGGTCTCCAAAATATATAAAGAACTCAAGAAACTAGACAGCAAAATATCAAATAATCCAATTTTTTAAAAAGACTACAGAGCTAAACAGAGAATTCTCAACAGAAGAATCTCAAATGGCTGAAAAACATTTAAGGAATTGCTCAACATCCTTAGTCATCAGTGAAATGCAAATCAAAATGACTCTGAGATACCATCTTACATCTGTCAGAATGGCTAATATAAAGAACATGTTGGAGAGGATGTGGAGAAAGGGAAACACTCCTCCACTGCTGGTGGGAGTACAAACTTTGGAAATCAGTATGGCAGTTTCTTAGAAAATTGGAACTCAATCTTCCTCAAGACCCAGCTATACCACTCTTGGGCATATACCCAAGGAATGCTCAATCATACCACAAGGACACTGACCAACTATGTTCATAGTAGCATTTTCATAATAGCCAGAACCTGGAAACAACCTAGATGCCTCTCAACTGAAAAATGGATTAAGAAAATGTGGTACATATACACAATGGAATACTACTAAGCAGAGAAAAACAATGACATAATGAAATTTGCAGGTGAATGGATAAAACTAGAAAATATCCTGAGTAATGTAACCCAGACTCAGAAAGACAAACATGGTATGTACTCATTCATAAGTGGATACTAGACATACAGCAAAGGATAACTAGACTGCAACCCACAGCTCCAGGTAGGATAACTAGCAGGGAGGACCCGAGGAAGGACACATGAAGAGTATATTGGTGATTTTCTGAGAATAACCTTTGCAATCATGAGAACATTCTGTATTGGGTGATTTCCCTTTTTTTCTGTTTCCCCTTGCTCATGACAATAAAAGACTGCGGTTACTAGGGCAAAGGCAGAAGAAGCTACAGACGCTAAAGAAGCTACTTAGCAACTGCAGAAGCCCGAAGTGACCTGTCAGCTTGCACGAACACTGTCCCTGAGTCTAGTGGAAACGCATGAACTGTGGACCAATAGCTGAGGAGCCCCCATGGTACTGGACTAGGCCCTCTGGATAGGCGAGACAGTTGATTAGCTTGAACTGTTTAGGGGGCCCCCAGGCAGTGGG